>NC_079290.1:38199569-38362069 GCF_023638135.1 Falco biarmicus | reverse complement strand
CTTTTTAAACAGGGGGCCGGGTGTGGATGAAGTGGCAGGCAGTCATCTGCGGCTGCTTGGTTTCCCCCCCCGCCCCCAACCCCCAGCTGGGGGTATCTGTAAATACTGGGGGCCAGATTGAGGACCCTGGAGGGCCGTATCCAGCCCATGGGCCGTAGTATGAGGACCCCTGGTCTATGCTTTCTAAAACACTGTGGACGTTGCTGTAGTTCAAGGACTATTTTGATTTTACTAAAAAAGTCTAAATGAAAGAAATATCAAAGAAATACTAATAATTCAAGGGATCACACAAAAAAATCTTAAACCATGTAAACAGCACTGATTTAATCACAAACATACTTTACATGGGGGACTGAACTATATAGTTCAATACATAAAACAGGACATTAAAATTTGTTTTGTTATTATAAAGATCACACATAATGTATTATTAGCAAATATAAAAGTTTTTCTTAAATATTGGGAGGTAAATCTATAGGACTATTAACAACATCATGAACAGACAGAAATATCAGAAATATATAAAGAAAAAATATCTTCATATTACAGAATGTAAACCAATCCCAGTCTCCCACCTTGGATTAAATTCCAAACCAAAAGATTTTTATAGTTTATGTATTTTCTCTTAAATAATACAAGTGAGATAACATTCTTAATACTAACAAAACTTACCCTGCCTAGCTTTAATTGCTGTGAAATTATCTTTTGAAAAGAGAATTTGCCTTTTAGAATATATGTTGGTCAATTGTATGTTGCAGCATTAAATACCACTGCCTATAATCTTCAGGAAAAAGTCCTCACATCACTGTAAGTAAGTGGACCTTTCTTTTAAAAATATTAATATTGTAAACAATTCCAATGAAATTAATTAGGGCAAACATTAGTTATATATTTCTTTCATGTTGCTTTTAATTGTTGGTGGGTTTTTTTTCAAAATTATGAATACCTCATATTTTACATCTCATATCAACATTTTTTATGGTTTTGATCATTCCGTTTATCTTTAGTCCTTTTTTTTAAAACAAAAACAAAAAACACTTTTAATGTGTGTACTTTAAAGATGGAATGAGTAAGGTTCATCCTACATAAGATATATACAATTGATTGCAACAGTGCTGGTATAGTATTTTTAATACTAATTTAGACATATTTTGAAACAAAATTTAGCTTTTTGAAAGAAATTGTAAGGTGGTATAAATCAGTGTAGGTCTGCATAAGTTAGCTGAGCTTTACTGATTAATGCCCATGGAAGAGATGATCGCTTATATGATGCCTTGAATGCAAGTTCATCCTAAAAAATATAAATTTATGCACTGTGCAGAGTAAACTACTTTATTTGAAAAGTTATAATTTATTTAGAACTTCAGAATTAAAACCAAGTCAAAACCATTTGCCTACAATGTATTTTAGCAGCCTTATTTTACTATTCACCTGCCTAGATTTGTTGGGGTCTTGTCAGATCTTTTCTCACACACCTGTGTCATCTCACAGATCCTTTTTTCCTATGTATGGATACATATATTAGATAACATTTCTATTGTACATTCTTGGACATCCCACTACAGATTTCTTCCTTGTTGAAAATTAAAGAAAAATTTCCAATTTTTGTTTCCTACTTCTTAGACAGTATCAAATCTGTAAACCCTTCCTCTCACCTGTAAACAGTATTTTTCTTGATAACTTTTGGTGAGGAGTTTATCAGAGGATTTTGGAAGCTCAAGAAACTCATGTCAAACTGTTTATCTATCATTTAATATATGTTTACTTTTAATGAAGACTACTAAACAGTTGGGTAGGAAAAATTTGTTTGTGTGTTCTTAACATATCATAATCATCTAGGTGTTAATAACTCTGTTTTTTAAGACTGATTTGCAAGTAAATGTAAAGACTCACTGGTCAGAAATTCTTGATATTATTCCTAAAGTCTTTTTGAAGCATTCCAGTACCTTTAGCAGATTGAGATGGTAACTCTTCTAATAAGTAGAAGAAAATGTAGGTGTGATACAAATATTTGTTCTATATTTGGAAAGACGTAATATGATGGCTCATAACATGAGGATGATGAATTGTTCTCTGCTTCATCAATAACTGGAGAGTTTGTTAAACAATATCTGCTAGAGAGAAACCTTTTAAATCAGTTGGCCAGGGTAATTTGCATCAAAGAGTAAAAGAGCTCCCAGATCTTTCAGAGTTATTGATGTGTGCTTTTTTTCAAGCCCTGGAATGCTGTTTTAAAAAAAAAATAAATCTATGAACATAGAACATTATATGCTTTGCTCAAATATTCGAAATTGGCAACAAAATTGACTTAGGTAGCAGGTTAAGCGTTGGTCTCCTGTAACTTTAGGAAAATTTTGATAACTTTTATACAATGGGATTATAAATAATACTAATTAATGTGGTTTCAAGAAAAACACATTTTTTGTTAATTAAACTAATCGGAATTTTGGTTTCCAAGGAATGTTTGTAGATTTAATATTTTAAAACTTTGACCAGCATTGCACCTGGTAACACATTATATTCTGACTAAAAAATTAGTACAAATATACACAAATGGGCTTCAATGTTAGATGTAAAATTTCTTGTCACTGATCATCAGTGGCTCTAAAAGGCATTTGTAAGGATACAAAATTGATCAGTTGCCTTATCAATGATTTGAAAGTGAATATAAAGTCACTAAAATAAAATACAGCTGTACTATACAAAGTCATATGGGCTATATCTAAAGAATATGGGGAGTGAGTCCTGAAAAGCAGTGATCTGGAGAAGTTTAGTGGTTATATGGACAAGGAACTCAACAGCAACTCCTAATGCAACATCATAGTGATAAAGAAAAGTGGCAGACTACTTCAGGAGTACATTTTGGATGCATAAGTAGAGGAGCTGTGGAAAAGGAGGCAGTGATTTTTTTGTCATATAAGATATTGATATGGGATGGATAGAAGAATTGGAAAGAGTTTGGGAATGAGGTGGAAAATAATTCCAAGACTGCAGAAAGCATCTTACAGTGGTAAAGGACTATAATTCAGTCTCCTTCCTTTTTCAAAAAGTAGATTGTGAGGTGACTTAAGCACAAATACAGTCACCAGAAGGAAACACCAGCAAGAAAAAAGTTTCTTTGATCTAATTTTAAAAGGCATAAACCCCTTGACATTGAAGGTAATGTTATAAAGAGAGGCACACTTTTAAAAAGTAAGCATGAGTCTTGCTGCAAAAGGGAATAGGGACACTCATCTTTTTTGGCTGTTTATAGGAAGCAGTAATTTCTTCCAAGACTTCTCTCTTCTCCCCTTGAAAGAATTCAATTTTTGCTGCATCAGCTATGATCCTCCATGCCTGGCACATATCCATTTGCTTCCTATCATTATTACTTTTATTTTTACTCTGAATATGGGAGATCAAGGATCACTATAGCAAATTATGGGGGGGGGGGGGGGGGGGAAATGGATGTGGTAAGCATATTGTTGTCAGCAATGTCTATTAGTCAAGTTCCTAATTATTTATGTGATGTATGGGAAATGTATATCTGTTTTTAATAAATAACGGATGAATAGAAGTATGACACCAAGTAAACTATCAGTTTTCCCACCCTTTTAAACTGACACAATTATTGTTAATAATTCCACCCGTTCTGTGAGAGAATTTTTTGGTATGCCTTTTAGATGACAAACTAGCTTACACAAAAGAGATAACAGGTTGACTGTGGTTAGAAGAAAGATGATGAAAATATAAGTTTACATACGAGTCGGCTTCATTATGTAGCATGATTATGTAGCATGACACGAGTTGATATGGGAACTGGTAAGAATCTTGCAAATAAGCAGTTGGAAATTTTCTTACTCAGAGAAACATGGATATTTGCATTAGGAAACGGGTAGAGAATATATAAAATCTAGTCAGAAAATTTTCAGTATTTCAGTTTTACTTAGTATTCTGTGCCTAAAATGGAAGAAAACTATAAAAATCGATGTATTAAAAAAAAGTAATTCTTGTAAAAGTTTTCCTTCAGTATGCTCACTTCAGGTAAAGCAATTCCATTGAATTCCCAAAACATTTAGCTAGCTTTGCCTTTCTGGCTATATGAAATATTTCCATTGTCTTCTGGTCAGTTTACTCAGTAGAAGATAGTTAAGGGTCAAATAGAAGACACTGCAGCAATGGTAAGGTTGAGATGGGACAGAAAGGGATGAGTTATTTAGGAATAAAGAAAGCATGTGTCTTCTGATTCAAGAAGACTGCTGATACCACCCAACTGACAGCACCATTAGAATATTCAACGTTTTTCTCTCTATCTTGCTTTCAGAATTTGTAGTGAGATACTACAGGTTCTTTTCATGGGACTGAGGACCACAGACTGTCCAAATAAGCATAAAGAGGACAACAGATATCTCATTATTTTATATAAAGAAATTAATGTATATTTTACTCTGTATAACATTATCTATCTTTCCATTTTATGTCTATCATTTAGAAACTGGAATCTAAACATGTGCATGTAAAAACCCAAATAAAGTAAGAACTAGAAATGGTATTTTATTTTAAATCAAATGGAAGTTCTCCAGTTGAAATCAGGGAAGATAATGGTGAAAAAGATATGATGTGACTTTCTTTCCAAAAAATAGTGTCTGAAACTGTTCAGTGATCACCTGTCTTCTCAGTGATCTTTACATTACCAGTCTTCTCACTCATACAGTCTTACTTCATCTTTGACTTCTAGACTTTGTTCAGTCAGATCTGCTTTTAGAGAGTATACAAATACATAAAATCTACACACCTACTTTTCTTTAATAGATCACTCTGGGGGAAAAAAATATACTCATGAATGACCTACATGGTTGGTCCATTGATGTATGAATATATTTATTTTCAATAAAGAGGCGTTTTATAGAAGTATGCATATGCAAAGAGTAAAATCCATTTCTCATGTTCTTACTTTGTGAATAACAGAACAAACAAGAAAATGAAACAGCAAAAATTATTGTGTGACATTCCGTTATCACTTCCTTATTATTTAGTAAAAGGCATAATTAAATATTTTAAATATTCTACTTTCTGTGTTTTGCAGTGTATAAGTATTTACGGTGATTTTTCTTTTTCGTTTTGAAAGCATATCCAGCAGTATTTTGCTTTGTTTTTCAAAATTACCCTTAAAGTCATCTTTTGTTACTGCTCCATATACTTTTATGGACTGAACAGGAGTCATTATTGAGACTGAAACTACCATTAGTACTCACAGATACAGAAAGATGTGTCTAAACGTATTAAAAGCAGAAGCAGGGATATCCCGATGCTCAGATAATGAATGTTAGCTGTCTCTACAGCGAAAAGCTCCCAGTCTATACCCTGGCAACATTCCAAGTGTGGGGAGAGGAAGCAGCTCCATATGTGTACTGAAAATTATCTAGTGAAGATTTAACTCAAATAGGAAAGAAAGTCAGTTTGAAAAAAATGAAGTGAACCATGTGGACATTTCCAAGATGTTTAGAAAGAAAGAAAAAAAGTTAAAAAGAAGAGGAAATATTTGTAGGATTGAAAAACTTCTTCAAGGTATTTTTAAATATTACCATGATAATTTGTTAATTATACTGTTATTATATTTATAATTATATATATTAACATTTAAGCATTAACAAAATATTGTTAAATGCTTAAGCCATTTGGTATTCTTTATGTCTTTTGAGACAAAATAGTTAAAAACTTTGGGTTTAATTTCACAATCCTGTTTCAAGAGAAACAAAACCTAGTCAAGAATATTATTTCCTAGAAAAAGCAACACTGATTTCTTGATGCTTGCTTTGGGGTCTTTGTTTTTTTGGGTTTTTGGGGGGCTTTTTTGCGTGGTTTTTTTTTGTTTGTTTGTTTGTGGGTTTTTTTTAACAGATGCTCTTAATACCTTCATAGGATATTTATACTGCCCAAAAAATGAGATCTGATATAGCTCTGTGATCTATGTATCAAAATATAGAAGAGTGCTTTTATAGATATGCCAATATAAAAGGCTTTCTCTGGCATTAGGAAGTTTGTGAGGAGTATAAAACATACTATATTACATCTTGTCAACACTTCCTACTCACTGTTTGATAGTTCCCGTAGTGAAAGTGTTTTGCTCAAAAATTATGGTGTACTAAACAGGGCTGCTACTTCAAATTATTTCTTAACTGGTATCTACATAATGTATTTAACAAAGTTGGCTCATGATTCACAATTTCTTTTACTACCACTGTTTGGGTTTTTTTCCTTTCTGAGTTAGTAGAACTTTACAAGGGGAATGATCATGTAAGAATGCAGCTAGACTGTTTCTTCATATTTATTAGAAGAGCACCCACAAGGTGCTATTTCTTTTCCAATCAAATTAAATCAAAATTTTTTATTTGCAGACTACATGCTCTAAAAAAAATAATACTGTTTTGATAGCAGGTTTGATTTATTCATGTATCCATTGAATCTAGTGAGAAGCAACTTTTTTTCTTTGTTGGGGTGGTTACCATTAACAATTTTTCAGTGGCCCTGGCATTACCACTATATTTACAGTATTTCCTTGCCATTTCTTTCATAGTGTGTCTGCAAGAATGAGACTACCATATAAATGACATTTAGGTGCTGCTTTTCAAAGCAAAACTAGAGAGTTAATGACAACCAACTCTGGTTTGGAGGTAATCTTCCTTCTAAAACAAAGGAATCTCTGGTGTTTTTCTCTGTCCTTTATACAGGATGACTTTTTTTAATATGTTGCTCTTGGTTACATTTTTGCAGGTCAAAGTCACTTTAATAAATACGTCTAGTGTACAAAATAAAATATTGTAACAAATTTATATGCTGCTGGTTTCCTGGTACAGATTTGTGACAGCAGACAAATCAAGTTTTATAGGCAGCTGGTATGGAGCTATACTATAATAAGATTCCAATTACCTTGTACACAGCAGCATCACGGTAGCCATTTTATTCTGCTGCAACACTACAGGGAAAAGGAAATGGAGTCAAACTTTCCTTCCTTTCATTCACCTTCTTCTGGAGTTACTGCTAATCAATTGGCCAATGAGGACCTTGAAGACAATTAGGGAAAGAGAATTCCCTGCTGAAAGAAACAGCAACTACCCCATGCTCCCCTGTTCAGATACACCTCCATCTTCTTTAATCTGCTCTGCACAAGGAAACTCTTTTGCCCTATGAAAAATGGGCAAAAAATCCAACTCATCCACCATATAGACTTTGATGGTACCAACACAGTCTGAGGTACAGTTTGGCATGAGGGTTGATTTTCCTCTTATTTATCACATTGACACCAACTGCTGCTTTAACCTGAAAAAATATTTATATTTATATTCGTTTCTTGACCATTTATTTACTTGCTTGGTTTTGGTGGGTTTTTTATAATCCCTGCAATGATAGGTCTACATTTTTTTCAGTTATCATGATTGATCAGGTTATGGTTAGGATTCAGTCATATACGAGAAGCTGTTGACAAAAGATGCTGGAGCCAGATGCCTTCTCAAGATGAAACTCAAGATGAAATCTAGTTCAGAAGATGCTGAAGACATCTCTATATCCAACATAAATGTGGAAACATGTAAAATGCATTATACGTACATACATATTATATGCATGTATATAGGTGGGATTATCTTTAAGAAGGTGGGAATTGAGGAATTTCAGTTATAACCTTTATTCCAGTACATTCAGCTGTCACTGTCTGCTGTCCAGGCCTGTTATGAACACCACTCTGATATCCATAATGGCTTTTTATGACTGCTGGATAATAGCTAATGAAACCTCTATTTTAATAAATAAACAATGAAAAAATACAGCAAGTCTTTATATAAACACTGTGCACTTTTTTACTTCCTTCTACCAAGAAACTGGCCAAGAAAACTAACTTCAAATACATTAAAATCTCTGAATAGGTTTGTAATACCAAATATTGCATTAATAACCTTCAAGAAAAGGAGAGACCTTTAAAGTTGTTAAATAACTGAAACTGTTAATGCTGTGCTACTTGGCTCTAAATGCACTAAAGTTAGCAAAGTATTTTAGTAAACCTGAAGGGTAAGTATCTACTGCCTATTGTTTCTCTCTTAAATTTAAATTCATAACACCTAGACAGATATGAAAAGAGAGAAAAGATTGTTCTTCAAAAGATTTTTTTATCCTTTTTTTCCTGTATTAGAAACGAGTAGATATCATGGGAAAGATGTCAGCAGATGTCATGTGTCAGTTTTACAATTATTGATACTAAGCAAGTAGCAGTTTGAATCCGCTGAGATTCAGTATTGTATGTTTATGGGTTTATTTAAATTTTTAAAGTGGAATACTTTTATGCCTTAAAATATTTAATGATTCATGGCATTTATGTTTTCGAATCTTATCCATGTGCCTTGCGTAATGGTAGATTTTTTTCAGCAGCTTTTATTTGTTTTAAGATAGAAGCAAATTACACCTTTAAACCATAGGTGACAGAAGGAAAAAATAATGGGAAGATAGAAGAGTAAAAGTATTCATGAGATGACTAAATGTTGCATGCATGATGCAAAGGCACAACCTGAGTGTTCAAGGATTTCCAAGTAAGTAGAATAAAGTGAATTAGGACAATTTTAGTTTTGCCTATAACTGTAGCATAAACTAATTCAAAGAAAGTATAGAAGGCTTTGGGGGTTTTAATATTTTTATATACCATTAAATCTTTTTCCCCGGTAACTTTTAGTAAGGTAGAGGAGATGTTTTAGTTAGCCTATAGCATTTTTATCATTTAAAAATACAGTTTTGAAGATCTACTTGAATTAATTGAGTGTTGACATGTCACAAGAATCCACATTTTTAATTCTAAATTTCCTGAAGAAAGTAGAACAATTGTCCATTCTGGTATGGACCTGAGTGTAAGTCCTAGCGAAATAAATTTCGTAGTCTTCAGAAAAAAAGTGCTGTAGCCAGGGATACTTCTATTACATTGCCATCATCCATCCCTGGCAGTTTCCCCCTGAGCAATCTGAGAATGTACTAGTCTGTAACAAAAATATCCTTTCTTTCCTTTTTTTTACTCTTTGTGATAACAATCCTGCCTTTATGGGAGCGATAGGGAAAGATCACAACTCTGGAAGAATGAGGAAGATGTTTCTTCTGTTTGGAGAAAGTTAGCATGCCCTGAGAGGAAGGCCAGAGAGAAAGTTCACAGCACCGTAATTTCTTGTGGACAGCATATTCCTTGCAAGAAGCTGTGAATCTGTAGGTCAGACAGAGATGGAAAATGCTGTGAGGAGCAGGGGCAGCCAGCCAAACCTCAGAGAAGACAGAAGGAAACTCCCTAGGGAGGGACCAGTGGGATTGTGGTGGAGTTTGCTGCAAATCCAAATAACATTAATGAACTAAGCCTAGAACTCAAACCTGGAAACGGGCCCTTCCTGCAAAGGCTTAATAAGCAGGAAAAGCTGATTATAAACATTTCTTATTTTTGCTTTGTCTTTCCTTACTTATCTTGGTTCATTGCTTTTTAAGAAAATAAATTGAGATTACTCCATTTGAGATTCTAATAATCATGGGCTTTTTTTAGGTGGAAAACCCTTCTGTTTTCTTTGGAGACGCTCCTGCAGTGGTACATGTGGTTGAAATGTGTCCCACCATACCTTGAGTTAGTTAGGATAGCTAAATGTGTTCTAACATGAGAGCCCATCATATGGACCTAAACCTCTAAGGCTGTAGTGGCAGCCTACATCAACATCGACACTGGCTGCTGCAGTTCCAGTCTTTCCTGTATCCCTGAGCATATGTTTCCACCCTTATCCTATGCTGGTTTTGGACTGTGTCAAACTATGCAAAACTGCTTCAGTGTGCTAGCCTAGCAGAAAATTAATTTTTCATGTTGTTTTAAATGTGTGGGTTTAAATAGTTTCAAGCTGAGTCAGATAAGAGGCAGAAATAAGTTGGGAGGACATGTTAAGGCAACAGCAAGTGCCTAGATTAGTCTGAACTACTGTGGAAATTTGCTTGCCATGCAAACACAGGATCTACATTGCCTATGTTTTTGAGGAATCTGCTTTGATAAATCCACTGTTTTTTTCTTAACAATCCATCCTGCAATAGTTTCACAGAGGAGTCATCATTTGGCATTCACAGAATCATAGAACCATTTAGCTTGGAAAAGAAATTTAAGGTCAAGCCCAACCGTTAACCTACCACTGCCAAGCCCACCACTAAACCATGTATGTTTGTTCAGTGTCACATCTACATATCATTTAAATACCTACTTAATACTTAACCACTTCCTGGGCAGCCTGTTCCAATGTTTGACAGCTGAATCAGTAAAGAATTTTTTCCTAATAACGAATCTAAACCTCCCTTGTTAACAAAATATCCCCTCATTGTTTTTTCACTTAGATGACATTTGACCGCATAAACAATTTTGACAGTTTAAACACACGTACTTTATAACTTGCCTGTTTCAGTGTCTTGGAGAGTAACAATTAGTAGACTCAATGGCATATTTCTTTTTTTCATAGATTAATATACAGTAATTCAGATCATCAGTGAAGGTGATACAGATTTGAAACTATTAAAATGTACAGTAATTTCTCCCAAACATGTTGCTTCTATTTAAATGTAAGGAAATAGAGGTAATAACTTAAAAAGTCTCAAAATATATGAAACTTCTGAAGTCCATTCATCCTATAAAATAATTAAAAAGGAAATTATCTCAGCAATCACATCAGAATTTAAATATATTAGTTTTCTACTTCAGAAGCAATTTGTCTGCCATCATACTCATCTGCCATGTTCTGATTGAGCTGCTTGCTGTGTTGTTAATTATTTTTTCAGGAATAATTTCTCATTCACCATTCCACTCGTGTCTGAAAGCTATCACTAAAAATCTAAAATAGAAATCAATGTTTTGGTCACTTTTTCAACATTTACTTCACTGAATGGTCTCTGTTTCAATTATGTTTAATCCTTAAATAAGTTACATTTCAGTAAAATGAAACCAAGACTATGTAAAACATTTTTGCTGAGGAATGCAGTGCTTAAAACTAGGAGTTCAATATAGCCCATATTTGAGCTGTCACCTAAGCAAATAACCCAAGTGCCCTGCAATCCAAATACAAAGCTTCCTGTGAACAGGGAAGTGCCCAGCTGGCACACTAGCTCGTATCTTCATCAGATCTAATCTAGGCACAGTGGTGCTAAACTGAATCTAACAAGCATAGCATGCACAGCAGCCTCAAGTCCAATATAAAACACAGTATTAAAGTGCATGGACTGTTGTTGTAGTGGTACCTAAGGGTAGTGGAAGAGGTGTAAGGGTGCCAGATCTCTTCCATGCCAGACCTGCCAAGCTGCTCCCAACACCAAGTCTCAGGGTAGTTTGGATAGATAGCCCTGCCACCCCTACTGCTGAAGCACTGTGCTGCCAAAAATACGAGACTTCTGAGACCAAAAAGGAAGCAAACCAAAAGGAAGCAGGGAGACATCAAGTCTAATCCTTACTCCCAGAAAAATTTTTTTTTTTTTAAATTCTTCTCAATGATTGAGTAATATAAACATGCAGATAATTCAGGAAACAGGAACCAGAAGTTTCTAAAAACTAGTTCTATTCATCCACTTACTCATAGTGATGTGCTTCCGTAGCACTTCTTTTCTGCACACACAGCATTTTTCTGAGGTGTTCTCTTAGGCAAGAAGGTGAGTCTACCAATGCATTATGAATTTGTTAAAACATGAATTAGAAATTGTGCTTCTTTTAGTGTCCTCAAAGCAAAACCTGGATTTTATTAAAGACATGCAGCCAAATTGTTACTAGCTTTTCATCTTCATTCCCCAAAGCACAGCAGCAAAGAAAAACTTCACTGTTTAAGGGGAAATCACACAATATGGGTTTGCATAAGCAACATAATAGTCCCTTTTCCCAATTTCTCAGTGCCCATTGTGTCAGCTTTTCCCCATAAAAAAGTCTTTGGTCTTTCTCCACATTATTTGCATCTCCTTTATATATCTGCAGGAAACATCCCTTTTTTTTTTTTTTTTTTTCTTTCCTCTTCCCCCCACCCCCTTCTTTTTAACAAACACTGAAATTAGCTGAACCAGGAGTTCAAAGTAAAGGCCCTTATCCTTATTTCCCCCTCCTGTTTTGCCCATAAGCATCCTCCTTCAAGAAAACTTGCTGTGTTAGGACAGATATTTCCAGGAATGAAGTTGGAAATATTTGGACATTGCTGTTTCTTAATAGTAGATAATTTTTGGCACTCACAAGATGCAGTGGACTCATATTTAATATTTGGTTTCAAAAAGCTCTCAAATGTGTTATGTTACATTGACTTAAGTGCTTAAAATACAAAACATTGAATCCTTTTGATTACTCTCTGGTGTCAGGAATATAATTCAATATACTGTCTGTCACTTTACCATATATCAGAAAGGCAAAAAAATGAAAATAGTTAGTGATATACTAATACAGCATTGCATAACATTTACCAATTTCATCCTCAGAGCAAATAAATGTAAACAGTAAATAGATTCTTGTTTATTGCCTTGGAAACACAAGAGAGCCCTTGAGAAGGATGTTGCAATTTTCAATTGTATCATCTGTGCTACAAACTGCTTGTGTTCCCCTTATCTTCTAGTGAAGAGAGGGAGGGGAAAGTTTATTGTGCATTTAGGTTGTGCATCTAAATGTTATTTTTCCTTGCAATAATTAAGAGAATCCTCAGGTTGTTCAATTTGATTTAATCTATTGCAGAGGAGACTGACCGCACTGTGAGCTGGCACTGATGCTACCTGTGAAGGTAGACAGCAATTTAGGAGTTGTGCCATCTTCTCTCTGTATTTACTAGTGTATGGAGCTGAGTTTAACAAATATTCTTTTAACCAACTGAATCTAAGTCACCATTAAATGGTTTTTCTATAGGAATTTAGGTGTCTGTGTTTATCCGTACAGTCAGCAAAGAGAAAGAGGTATCAATAAAGGGCAACTGAAGGATCAGGAAATGGTGTTTCTAGTTGTCTCCAATGAACAAGGAGAGAGATTACAGTCTCCAGGAATAAATTTCACCAAAATTAGATTATATAGTCACATAGCCCTGTTGGTCTAAGGCATAAAGCGGGGTGGGGTGGGGGGGGGTGGGTGCAGAATTATTAAAAATAGCATATTTCATCAGATAAGTGGTTAGAATCAGATAAGATAAATCCAGGTATCTTGGGGCACTCAGCCATGCTCCTGCAGAACGGATCCATAAGAAGAGCCTGTCTCTTCCAGTGACACAGCAGATGCTGTAATCCAGCTGTCAGATTAAAGATTCCACTGCTCCTGACCCTGGCCCACACTTAACAATGACAAACCTCTAGAAAAAACTCAGATTGAAATCTTGTTTTGTCTGTGGCCTCTGATCAGTGAGTTGAGACTGAACTTCATCAGCTGGAAGAATTAGGAAATTGGGTGGCCAGGTCAGACAGGTGTTCCACCATACTCCTGCCTCTGCTGAAGCTGCAGCCTCCAGGAAAAGACTGTAGTGGTGGCTCAATTTAAATGCCATACTGAATCCAAGACAGCTTTTTTTGCAGAGCTGCCGAGTGCACTAGTATTGCTGTATGTTTTTCACATGATCCCAAGGACAGCATCTGAACACATGCAGTTTCTTTTAAGGAATATTTAAAGGAATTAAACCCACAACTTCATTCCTGTCCACTCTTACACTCTTTTTAAAATTGATAAATTTGAATTAATGTAGGTTGATTTTTCTCTTTTTTTTAAACATCACTTCAGTAAGTAATGAATTACTAATTCCACAATTACTTTATTTAGCATGAGTAATGCATTGCTTCTGATTTAAAGTAATTACATGAGTCAAAATTCCTTATTAAATGATGCCACTTTTGAAACTTCAAGTAATTTTTTCGGCTTTTCTCATTTTCTGTAAAGTAATTCTGGAATTTATTATAAATCTATTCATCCTGTAAGCAACATCTTTAATTACAAGTGTTTCCAAAAAGTACTTTCAGTCCAAATTTTTCAGAATTGACTTGTAATTTTGGATTCTTAACTTGACAAACCAAAAGAATACTTGAATTCTAAACAGTAGGAATAAAGGAAGATTTAATAGCAGATAAAAATGAATACCCACAGAATTATAGATTGCCTTTCAGAAATCTTGTCTTTTTGAAAATCATCTGGAAAGGAAAAAAAAGAGCTGTAGAACTTGATTACCTTGTGCATCCCTCTAACATGGCCAAGATAGACAAACTGGCAAAAGAGGGAGTCAGTATCCATTCTTCGTTAATCCCCTTCTCCTTTCACACCACATAATTCTTCACTTTTAAAGCCCCACAAAGTCTTGTCTCCTGTGCAGTCACCAATTATCTAAAGAAAAATGCTGGTAAAATGTAAAGATACCAGTCCATTTGGTACACTACTTACCACGGATTTTTATAGAGGCATACTAACAGTATATATCTAAGGGGGTTTGCAGGACTGCTTTTCTTATTTCGCTGCCTATTTGCCTGACATATTGTCTAATATGCCATCTAGAAAATTCCACTAGCTTCCTATCTTGGAAGACAAAGTGCTCCACATTTATGGTGAAGTGATATGGGAAGATTTCTTTAAAATTTTTAGTGGCTTTGAAGGATAAGTTTCCTAGTACAGCTATTGCTGATGACATCTCCTGTTCTGGTCTGTATCCCTGAATAATAAAGATTAATATATTCTTCTCAGCAATAAGAGAAAACAGTAATGACTAGCACAGTCCATAACTGTCTCTGAAAAATCTATAATACAAGACTGAAACAACAATAAACTTAGACCAGAATGCTATAATGTAAATTCTATTTCTAAAGGTGTACTTACAGTATTATAAGACCATGTTTAAGACCTTTTTTATAGTATCTAGCAATCATGTAACTAAGTTAAATTTGTTTTTAAAAAAATAAATGTCTAGACAAAGCAGAAGAAAACTATATTTGAAAATATGAAGTAGAACTTTTCTGTTTAGAAAACGTGTAATTATAGGTTAAAATAAATGTAAATCAAAATATAAATATATTTGTCTAGCTTCTTGTATGCATATTATTTTTGTTGCATAAGAAATTATTCTCCATCATTGCAGTGTCTTTCTGCAGTAGATTTAAAGCATAATTGCAAAGAAACTATTCTTTTTTGAAATGAGGGAAAACATCCGAGGTTGTACCAGTATAACTGATAGATCACTCAATATATCACTCTAATGATATGACTGTTCTTGCACCAGAAAAAGTGTTGGTTTTGTCTGTTTGTGTTTTTTTTCAGGAATGAAAATCAAAGCAGTAACATTTGCCTAAGTCTATAGACAGCCTGAGATGATAGATCTCCCCTGTACTGAATTCAAAACTTCTGCTGTAAGAGGCCTAAGTAGTATTCAAACACCCTTTTTTTCAATAATAAAAGATATGTACTGCAAATGATTGCTAAAAAAAATTAATTCCTTTGATTTTCTGTTTTTATAACTAAATTCATTTTCAATTATGTGCAAGAGATTTATGTTTCCTTACTGGAAAGGTTCGTAACTGGCATGTTATAGCAGATTTTAGGATGAGAACATAACTTGCTTGAATTAACAATATGTAAGCTAGTTACCTTGGTTGTGTTCAAAGTTTAAGCCTGGGTCATTCTTTCTCCTAAATATACAGATTTTGTCTGGAGAAGTATTGCAATACCCAGGTATTTCTTCTCCATTAAACTACTGGGTCCTCTGTTCAGAAAAGTCATAATCTTCTGTAATCAATCTTTGGTCATAATTTATTACGGACATAATTTTACCTCATCATTATGGCCAAAGATGAGAAAATATTCTGAAAAAATACTCTGAAAAAGTTCTGAAAAGAATAAAAGATTTGAAGGAGGGAGGATGGGGGAAGACTGCAATTTCTGCAATTAATACATATTGTCAGTTGATTCTGCAATCGTATCATGACCTCTTTATGGTCATTTTCCAGAGAAAAGGAAATAAGGACACAAAAAAAAAAAAAAAAAATTAAGAGGTGTGTTGAATAAACAGGCTATGCTCCCATCACCTCTCTGCACTCACCTATTACACTTCAGGTAACTTACCCTGTTGTCAGCACTAGAGAGGGCTTCAGCCAACCACCTTCCCTAAATGCTAATGATGCTTACAGAGGGACAGACCAAAGCTTCAGGAATCTTGTTTAGACAACTGAAATAAATTATATTAGTATAGGCTAGATACAGAATATCATTTCCAGAAGACCAACCTTGAAAATTACTGAGGAGTTATGAATTTTCAGATTTTAGAACAGTACAGAATTAGACCTACAACTGTTTTAGATACAGAAGAAAGATGATCTTTTTTATTTGAGATCTTAGATACAGGTTATACATTGTAGGCTAGTGATAAAATATACTGCATTTTCCAGCACTCTTAAGTGCAGAATATCACTGTGAACTTACGATTTTATTACTCATACCTTCATTCACCTCTAAAGGCAAAATACGCCCATTTGGCAAAACCTCAGAACTTCACGTTTGCACTGAAGTTGCACTTCATTACTAATCGTACACATTTTCAGCACACATATTGACTATATAATTTAACATTATCATTATTTAAACATAATGAAACTTGGCCCTATTTTACGTATATTTGGCTGCTTTAGTTTGCAACAAAACTTTTAGTAATGGAATTTCTTAAAAGCTCTTTGGAGTCAAGATTGGTTGTTTTGTGTTAGGCAGATCCATTCACATCACTCAGTGACTATCTACTCTATAGCTGCAGTAGCCTTCCCTTTTGACAAAAGTGTCCTAAAATCTGATAAAATTCAATATGGAAAATGTTGCATACTTTCTGGTTGAAAAGCACACCTCTAGAACAGTAATACATGCAATTGAAACTGATGACAACATTTGGGAAATATGATGAATCACATGCTGCAGAATGGAAGTCTTTAATTTAGTAAAAGCAGCTTGCTACTAAGACTGAGCTTTGCATTTTCTTATCTCTTTAACTCATGGCAGGTAAAAGGTGTCAATACAATGGGTTAGCAAAGGAGCCGCTTATGTGGAACTGGGTTCAAGTTGTCTCTTGGGACACAAGTGGGAATGAATTTGACAGTTTAATCCTAGTTTTCTACTTAAGCATGTTACAATATATGTGTTTGCATATGTAGTCTCTTATAATTACATAGAATATTTTTTACATTAGCACATATTGGTGTGCTGAGCTCTGGGCTTAGATGTGAGCCTTAACTGACCCCATATTGAAATAATGCCTTAATGTACAACATTTTCTTCTTTCTCAGCTGCTAGATCCCACTTTTCATGCAAACCTACTGGGGCCATGGCATGCTCACACTGATGGCAGGACCAGGAATGCTGAGTGAGGGTACTGTAGCATTTACCAGCAGGTAGCTGGACACACAGATCATGCAAGTTCAAGAAGGGGCAGGCTGGAGAAATAGAATGTTTCTTTATAGTTCACCATTTCATGCTTACCTAGGTTTCCCAAAAAAGAAAGTCTGGTAGAGTCCTATCTGCAGTCTGCTCAGCTCTGCACCATTCCTAGTAGCCAGTACCCTTCTGTTGACATGATGGAGGTGGTTAATTTATACCTATAGGGTATAGGTCTCAGACTTGCCCTTTAAACATTTACTCACAGCTGAGATAAATCCCTAAGCAGCCTGCTGACATCCACACACTCAAACCCATGATTCAACAAAGATCATCAGACAAAGTGAGAAATAGCCATTAACTACTACTTCTTGCTGCACAGTATGGTTTTGTCCAAAACTACTGAACGAGTTTGCACATTCTTTTGTCTTTTCTGTAGACACTAGACTAGATGGGAAAGCATGTAATTCAAATTGGAACTCATGAGAAATGATAGAAGGATATTTGCTCTCTTTCTTGTGATGTCATGGTTTATCTACCTAAATCACGTTTATTGAAACTTCATTTTTATAAGAACTACAATTTGCTCAGTTTTTTGAAAGTAAAGAAAACAGAATACTGCCAATGATTACCTTTAAATAGTCTAAATAATAATTATGCAAACCACAGTTCTATTCCTGCTGAGTTTGACTGCATATCCATATCAATTGTTATTTTCTCAATCTTTTTTAAGACAGAACACCTGCAGAACACCTGAAGTATGAATTTTTTTTTTTTTGGTAACATTTTTGATAATCCAAGTACAGAGGTATGAGATTTATGGGAATTCCATTTACAGTTACTGTCCCTTGAACAGATAGAATTGTGTGTGTATGTGTATATATATATATGTATATATATATAAAACCCCACTCATGTTTGCAACCGTTCTTAAACCTTCCAGATCACTCTGTTTGTGTTAACATCTGTTTGACATATTTTATCTGCTTTGTCAGTACATCAGGTAATCATAACTTGTCAATTCCTAAAACTTCTTTTCTAATTACACATAATTACAAAAGCAACCAGAAATAAATTGTGTCTGGTTTAATAATATATGATAATGTTTTAAAGATCTTTAAAAAAAGTAAATTGCTTTTACAACATTAGTGTAGTGCATTATAAAACATTAATATGCATAACAGATGGATCTCACAAGAGTAAGCGGGTATTATTTTGATTTGATTTTAATTAGATCTATATTGTCTCTTCCATTTACATACTACCCATCTAATACCATAAGAGACTTTTATGCATAGTATTCAAAGATGTATTACACTCAAAATTTTTACATGTCATTGATATGAGACCACTATTTTGAACAGCGTTCAAAAAGGCACACTACTTTTGATGGTAATTTCTGTGGATTTTCACAATGATAAAATGTTATGGAAGGAAGTGCTGATTTTAAGTCTGCATTCTTATTGGGAAAACATGAATATATAAATTTTTCTTAAAAATCTACATTTTTTTAAATAACATTCTTTTAGTTAGCCTATAATGGTTTCTATATCTGTTATAGCCAAGTGGATAAAACACCAATACATTCTGTGCTTTCTTGTTTCTTCTTCTTCGTATAGGCGTCAATTATTGTCTGTTGAACAATAGGTTTCTCCAGTCAGAATTTTGTTACTGTTACAGATTTTTAAAGTGGATTTAGTTTTTTAGAAAATAATTTCTGCATCATTCTTAATTATTGTGATTTTGCAGTAGCTGTGGTTCTGGCAGTTAGGCAAGGAAGGGACTACTGACCAAATCAGGTTTTGGCCCGTTTAAAGTCTGCTGAGAGTATTCTTGTTGTGATACCTTTTGTGATGTAAACTGAGGAACTGTACCCAAAAGGGATTGTGCAGAGACCACCAAATCATTTATCATTTTACCTAGGCCTCAAATATCTATCAGATATTAACAGATTCTCACTAGCATTGACTGGCATTTGATTCCATTTGGAGATATAAAGGTGAAAGTCTGACATTCAACTCCCAAGTTTTAAGTTGTTCAGTCTTCCAGCATTCCCTATTTTTCTTTTTTATATTGAATATACCAAAATAACTGCATCTCTTACATTCCTTCTATTCTAAATGTAATGAGCCATGACCAAAAAGCTAATCTTAAAGAAATACACAAAAAAAATAAAACAAAAAGTGGAAAGAATATAACATTTAAACTGAAACATAGCAACTTATAATCATTCCATTTTTATGAAATAAATCTGATTTCAATTAAAACAACCTCTGGAGGTAGACTAGTGTATATTATAATAAACGGGTAAATGTAAGGCGTGGGAAAAGTTCAGACATTCCTTCTAGCATATTGAATCAATTAATAGCATGTACAAGGAAACCCTGATTATTTGAAGGAGTGGAGAAAAATGACTTGATTCTTTACAAGTAGTACAGACTATTATTAGAATTCCAGATAGAGTGTGTTCTAGGGAGTCCATCATATGCTTTGATCTCTCTGCATCCACAGCTGGAAACTTTGCGCCAGTCTCTGGGAGCAGCACGAACTGACAACAGTCGCCTCCATCAGGAAAGTGAGTTAGTGGTTGCAAATGTTAATCAGTGGATCAAAGAACAAAAGTGAGTAAAACTGGGCCCTTTTTTTTCATTCTGATTTCATTTCCTATGGTCCCAAACAATTAAAGCATTCATAAGAGCTCTCTTCTCAACTTACTGCCGTATCTTTTATCTGGAGCTCTGCAATAGGTCTTTATAAACATGTTATCAAGGCTTTTTTTGCCATCACATTTCTGTCTTTTTGAATTAGCACAAATAATCAAATAATAAATAAGTCCTCTGTAAAAACACAGTACAATTTTCAGACCTGTTAATGATCTACAATATAAAACAACTGACCTCTGTAGATAAGAAAAAGGCATGTATAAGTTCTTACACTTTGTGACTTTCCTTGGATTTTGCAAACCTCACATATAAACACTTTCAATTTTAAAATGTATTTTTTCTCTATAGCATTTATTAAGACATTCTTGATGATGAAAACTAATTTATCTTCTCAAAATTCAACAGTTAAATGAACAAGTTAAGCTAGTGAGAAGTATCAGTCCTCTATTTCTCATAAGATATGCATATTATACCTGTAATTCTGAACATATAGAAAAACATACAACTAAGCGTCAGCTTCCTTTGATTATTTGAACGATTTAAATACTTGTTGCTGTCTTTAATATTAAACTACAGACTGCATCTATAATGTTTTTCTGGCAGGTAGAAATGGATTGCTTTATCAGAGCCTATATTTTCTTGTGTATTTCTACAAAAACTGTCCAACATCAGGAAGAAAGCTGAAATGAACTAGATAATTGAATGACCCTGAGTCTACCTCATAATGATATGCAGTATGAGAATGGAAGAATGGGTCCACAAAAAGAAATACATTCTCTATAGAAATCGCACAGGGTTATGGGAAATTATTGCAAATTTGTTATGTCTCTCTGTAAGCACCTTGCCCAAATATATAGAAAGGTGTTACTAGAAAATATGAACAGTTTAATGAGGTAAATTTTCAGTACAAATTCATTCTTTATATGTGGAACTGCATTTTCTTTTAATTGCAATTATTTCCATGACCCAATTGGCTCTCTTTATGGTTATGTTTAAGTAGTTTGAAAAGCCCACAACTTAGGTGTCTAAAAAAAATTGATCACTTTAAGACCTTTTAAAGATAAGATGACTCATTTCCAAAATTCTATTGTCTATAACTATTAACCCTCCATTGACTATGAAGAAAGCCCAAAATGACATTTGGAGATGTTGATAACTACCTAATAAACAACGTCATTTAAAAATCTCACTGGCAAAGTCAGGATATCTAGTACGCTGGAAATCAGAACTCTAGCCCTGTAGATTCCTTAACACATCAGTTGTTACCTGTTTTAAATCCTAAGACTCTACAGTAGCTTTATCTTTCAGAAGCTGAAATTGTGTAATTGCTTTTATTCATCACTTTGGTTAAAATTTTTAGATCTTGGTTACATTACAAAAATGCCATGAAACTTCTTTCTAATTCTGTCGTATTTCTTTAATACACTTGAAACAAAAATCTTAAACTTCATAAGGACATAAGATTAAATAATTGATTTTAATTCTCTGTTAATACAGGCACTGTGTTACATGGGAGGCGGGTGTGTTCATCAGTTTATAAATTATATTTTCAAAATAGTCTGTGTTTTGCCTAGAAGCACATGATTTTGGATTAGGAACTTTCTTTTGAAATAATTTAGATATATTTATAGCTCACATTGTAATAAGCAATTTTAAATGAAAAGCATTTTTGTGCAGACAGAGCAGGAGATTCACAGTATTGCTTTGATTGCTTTGGAGTTTATGTACACATGCATCAGTTTCAGGAGAATAATAAACTGTAACATATTCAGTCTTTCTGAAATTTTAATATTTTAATTAAAACAAATCTTGCGATTCTTAGGGGTTTTTTCAGGTTAGTAGAAACTGACTCACAAAAATTGCTTCATTTTCAAATTTAGGCTTTTTGAAGTGATAAAGTAAATCAAATGAAGGCTATGAAATATACATACTTAAAAATGAATGCAGGCAAACTAATATTTTTTTAAAAAAATATTAACAATCCTTCTCGCCAGATTGGGTAATTGATTACAGTGGTTCAAAAGAGTTTTTTTAAAGTACAAATCTACACAACTATTTTTTGTCTTAGGATTCCGACTTCTCCCATGTCACCAGAGGGAAATTTAAATATTCAATTTTGTTACAGACAAAGGTGAGCAGAATGTTTTGCACAGCAATCTGCCCCCTTGATTCTTCTTCTGATCTGTACTATATGGTGCCCAAGTATTGGACCCGTGACAAAAGGAGAACATTCACAGTTTATTTTTTCTGTAGTCTAGGAGGTGAAATAAAGATCCCTTTTGATATTAATTTCATTTGAGAATCACCTCATTGCTGGTTATCCTTCCTTATACCTTGTTAAAATTAGACTTGACACTGCCAATAACCTAGATCAAAGATGTCATAATACATAATTGAAGGCCATATGGGACATACTTGAGAAAAATCCATTTTGCAGAAAAGGGGATGCATGCACTTATCTAACCAATCCTTAACATTTAGTTGCTCTTTTCCTGCAGACAAAAAACTTTGACAGGGTTGTTCCAATAAAGTGGAATAGGTATGGTACTGCAGGAGTGCACCAGGCCAAACTTACTACAGGTTCAGTTATTCTGCAACATGTTAATTACTTTTCCAAAATATTGCTTCCCAGCTTGAATGGTTTTTGGTTTTAGAGCCCTTCTTCAGAAGAGATGAAATAACAAATAAGTTACAAGGTCTTGAAATACAGAGAATATCTGATTTATTTCCATACAGTGGTACACCATAGAGATGATAATACAGGATGATTGGTAACTTTTTTTTTTATATAAAGTTTGCATTAAATGATATTCTATATCGGATTTCAGAGTCAGTGTTTGCTTAGTGGAGGTTGAAAGATTATTGCCATTCTACTTACTTATTCATTTATTATCTATTCAGTTTTTCAGATTTTATTTTATTACTGTTCCTTTTAGGTACATTTCATATACATTATACCATTCATACATTATGTCCATTTATGTACATGTCGTGTGCTGCTTTTGTTCTCTTTATTATTCTTTGAGTCTATGATATGTAGGGGTAATTTTGAACAAAATTAAGAGAGCTAAATCAACATTACCATTATGATTGTATTTGCCTGAAATGTTAACTATCTCTTAAGATCTGTATTTCATATATAGTGTAGTCTTTTAATTGTGAAAGGTTATTTCAATGTCCTCTAAGAATTGGTGAATTGTTTATTGATCTAATAGTTGTATATTTGTTGGTACTTATGATGTCTGTTCTTTCTTATTGCTTTATCTTAAAAACTTAATAAACAAAACATTAAAGGAAAAGGAAAAAAAATGCCTAAGAATAGATTCCTGAGGCTGTTCAATTTGAAAAGCTTCTACATCAGCTATTGTTTATGGAAATCTGTGTACAATTTCTCAGCTAATCTGAAAAAGTCTCTATGGAGTTATCTATAAGCCCACTATCTCTAAGCTGTTAAGGAATATTTTATGATCGATAAAAATTTCTCCTGTAAATATGTTTCTCATCACATTAGAAATAACATTGGTATTGTGAGGAATTGTATTGGTGGAATGAAGAGAGATTATAGTGCAGTCAGAATTATTTTCTGTTACAGTTGTTTGAAATCTTTGAATGTAATACTTTCAAATAATCTTTGTTGAACTAGAACCTGTTTATACAATTTTCCTTTTATTTGTCCTTTATGTTGAGTCTTTGTTGGAGGACCTTTTTTAAAAGTGAAAGCAGCAGTAATTGCAAAACATTGGTAAATGTCTTAATTATTGTTGAGACAGATCAATTCAGGGTGCTTTAGTCCTGAGTGTGACCAAGGTGTGTTCTTTTCAAACTCTAAGTCATATGAAGTGAAGCAGCTTTAAGTTGAGGTTATGATTTTATTCCTTTTTCAATAGAACCTAGTCTTTCATCAACTATTTTTCTGGTTTTGTACATTGACTACATTGTTCCTTAATTCTTTGATCTTTTTTTCTGAGGCATAGCTATTTCAAAACACACCTGTATGCAGAAATAATTTATATGGCTCTTCCTCATCATTCTTTACCACAGAATGGGTAGAATTGTACTTGACATAGTGCATATTTTTTCCCTTAGTACTTAGGTTTTTAAACATCTTTCCCTTACTTTTGACTTTGTTTTGGCATGGGATATCTTGAACATTATGTATGAAGTCAGTTTTGCAGCCTGTGACCTAATTTTATGTTTCCTGGGTTTTTGAAGATCCGTGAGAATTAGTGGGTACACAGCTGGAAGCTGTCAAGTAGTCTGTTCAGAAGGGTTCAAAATCTGTGTTTTCTTCAGGAAGTTTTTAGGCAGACTCCATTCAATACGCAATGTATTGGGAACTGCACATGCTAAACTTTCCGTTTGCTTCAAAAGTGTATATGGATACATCATGTTACTTTACCTTTTGAAGGGTTTAGCTCAAACAAGAACATTAAACATAAGCTACTGAGTTTATAATTTTTAATTGCTTTTCATGTTGAGCAATCATAGAATCATAGAATGGTTTGAGTTGGAAGGGACCTTAAAGATCATCTAATTCCAACTTCCTGTCATGGTCAGGGACATATTCCACCAGACGAGGTTGCTCAAAGCCCCATCCAGCCTGGCCTTGAACACTTCCAGGGATGGGGCATCCACAGCTTCTCTGGGCAAACTGTTCCAGTGTCTCACCACCCTAGCAGTAAAGAATTTCTTCCTTATATAAATCTAAATCTACCCTTTCTCAGTTTAAAGCCATTCCCCCTTGTCCTATCACTAAAATCCTTTGTAAAATATCTAGGATTGATTGTGAAATATCACTCGCTATTTGTCTCCAATGTCCTTTATAAACAGTTGTGGACTTTGTTAGCAGAAATTAATCATAGAATCATTTAGGTTGGAAAAGATCTTTGAGGTCAGTCCTTTAACCCAGGACTCCCAAGTCCATTACAAAAGCATGTTGCTCAGCACCCCATCTATGTGTTATGAACACCTCCAAGGATGGTGATTCCACCATGTCCCTGGGCAGCTTATTCCGATGCTTGACCACGCTTTCAGTGAAGAAATATTTCTAAATTTTTCTAATTCAATCTAAACCTCCTTTTGTGTAACTTGAGGCCATTTCCTCTGGTCCTATCACTTGTTATCTGGGAGAAGAGACCTACCCCCACCTGCCTACAGCTTTCTTTCAGGTAGTTATAGAGAGTGATAAGATCCCCAAGTCTCCTCTTCTCCAGGCAAAAAACCTCAGTTCCCTCAGATGCTCCTGTTCTCTAGACCCTTCACCAGCCTTGTTGTCTTGTTGTCCTCTGAACATGCTCCATTACCTCTACATAATATAAGTTCTTCTTGAATAGCCCCATTAGTTTCTTTATGAGACTTGGAGATTAAAGTGTTGGGAAATTGAATTCTGTCCTGAAGCTTTTATATTGCTGTAAACTGTATTTTATCTCGTCCCTTTATCTCATGTTTTAGGGACACACAGGGGTCTTTGAGAAGAGTTTAGGATGCTGTTAAGTGTCTTCAGTACTATGACAACACCTATTTGTCATTTTGGTTAACAGCAAAGTTATAATGAAGTGTTCTAGTACATTATTGAGTAAAATTGAGACAAGACAAAAAGCTACGAATGAAAACTAAATATTGTATATATTGGAAGTCTTTAAAGAAGGTTTTTGTATAAGTTTTCAGGTAATCAAATAATCTCAGTCCTCCAGGAGTGCTTTTTGTTGCATTTTTCCTTGGCTATGTAGTTCTAATCATTAGTTACAGGATCACTCTCCTGCCACTGTGTGAGTTACAGTACTATTCTATGATACTTACAGTATTTGCTAGACTGTTTTTCTAACTTTGCTGGATTCTATTTATTTCTAAAACTCTGTAGCAAAAAAGAAACAAGAAATCAGATTTTCCTGTAGTTACACGCAAAGGCTAACTTTTGAATTATGACTGAATGTGTATCCAAATGACGTTGCAAAGGAATGATTACATTAGTTGTCAAATAGTTTTTCTCCAGAGGAAAACAAACCATTTTATAACTAGTAGAAATTATTGTATATCATGCATGTTCTGATCAAATTAATACAACAGTTAGCAAGACCTTTCCAACCATTAAAGTGTGATATTAAATGTTGTTTCTTATACTGATATTGTAAAATATATTACCCTGTCATGGTTTAATCCCAGCTGGCGACCAAGCTCCACACAGCCGTTCAGTCACTCCTCCCACAGTGGGATGGGTGAAAGGACTGGAAGGGTAAAAGTGAGAAAACTTGTGGGTTGAGATAAAAACAGTTTAATAGGTCAAGCAAAAGCCACACACCCAAGGAAAGCAAAACAAGGAATTCATTCGCTGCTTCCCATGGGCAGGCAGGTGTTTGGCCATCGCCAGGAAAGCAGGGCTCTGTCACTCACAATGGTTACTCGGGAAGACAAACACCATAATGCTGAATGTCCCTCCCTTCCTTCTTCTGCCCTTCAGCTTATATATACTCAGCATGACATATGGTATGGAATATCCCTTTGGCCATTTCAGGTCAGCTGTCCCGGCTGTGTGTCCCCTGCAATGTCCCATGCCCCTCCAGCCCTCTTGCTGGCAGGGCCTAAGAAACTGAAAAGTCCTTGACTGAGTATGAACATCACCCAGCAACAACCAAACCTATCCCTGTGCTGTCAGCATTGTTCTCACACCACATCCAAAACACAGCACTGCACCAGCTACTGAGAAGATAATTAACTCTGTCCCAGCTGAAACCAGGACATACTCTAATATTAAGTATCCTACCAATAAATGCATATTGCATATGTCAGCCCAGGACTGTTCTTTTTGTAAATACTTAGGCATTAGCTGCTTACTTGCACTACATAATTTTTGACTTCTAGGGGTTATTCCATCACTAGAAAACCATACTGAAATTCCCTCAAAGGCAGGTAAAAAGTTTTGTGTGAGCCAAAGATGATCTTCCTTAATAACCCATATCTTTACTTTCTATTTTGGAATATTACAGGTTGTCTTAGTCATTTGTCAAAGTTTTTTTGTTTGTCAAAACATATTTCTGTGTTTAAGGTTCTGATCATGCCCATATTCATGGTAGATCTGTTTGGGAGTTTGGGTTGGGTTGGATTTTTTTCCCACAAAACAATATGTCCCATTCTTGAAATTTTGTTTACTACTAGGAAAGTTGGCTACTTTTTCCTTTCAGAACGTCTGCTTGGGAAATGTAATGGTGTGGCAGGTAAAACATGAGAACATGAATGCTGACAGGCAGCAGTGCTTTTAGTTGCTTGGAGGGGAAGGTAGAGATGAATGTGCAAAACTCTAAAGCTGCAGCCTGCCACTCACCAGCTACAACCAGTACAGGTGATTTATAAACTTTAATGACACTTGGACTAAAGTAGGGGTGACACATGCTGAATCCTCAAATTAGTAAAGAGACATGAGGCAGAACAAGCATTAACAGGTTGATCATGTGCTGTGTTTCTGCATATAGAGTAGATGAAGGAAACCTGAGGCTGAAGGGAAGGTCCTGGAAATGGAAGAGAACTATGGAGACCCACAAACCTTGGCAGTGATACCTGAGACTTCTAACTGTGAACACATGCCCAGCATGAAATCTGAATATTTTGACCAGTTGCAAAATCCTTGAGGGGAAGAGAACCCAGAGACTTAGGAAACAATGTTGAAGGCAGTGAGCAAGTGAATATGTGAGGTAACAGCTTGAATCTTCTTGATTATTAAATAAGTGATAGTGCCCAGATGCACTTGGAGTTGTTCTTGCCCTGCCTGTGACAAGTGGGCTACACGGACCCAGCAAGTCTACTTTCCAAGGGTTTCCAAAAGTAGTAGCAGTGTTTTTACATAGAAAGGCAAATCTAAAATGCTGTAAGAATTTACTTTAGGGACTTGCTGCTCCATTTTATTTTGTTTTTCTGAATGGCAGTAGGCAGGCACTGATAACTTTTCAAGTACTTTTCTGTAATTCTCAGTAACTGGCAAATTGCCAGAAGTAGTTTTTATAGTATTTCCTAAGAAAATACTACAAATATGGCAAAGGCTTTTATTGTCTGCAATGCAGGTGACTGTGGTAGCCTTACCCATACCCTGCAATAACATATTAATGATATTTCTTTGAAATTAGATTTTGGAGGAGGGGTGGTTTTGGTTATATGGAGATAAGTTAGCCATTTTAATAATTTGCAGGTTTTTTTCATTGCTATATTTAAGTGGTTTTGGATACAAAAAGAAACAGATTTTCAGTGAATCCACTCCCCAGGAAACAGAACAGTATAGAGGTCTACATAGTGCACATTGAAAAAAAACCTGCTAGAGAACAAATGAGTTGTTTGTTGGTTTCTGGCAGAGACATCATCACCTTTGTAAGAGTTTGCCTAGGAAACTTGCTCAAGAGAGGTGCTTTCAAATATGCCAACAGTTCCAGCTGCTAGGACTTTAGAGGAAAGACTTGAGAAGTCCATGCAAAACAGAATTGTGTGTTCCATGGCTGATTGGTGTATTAATGTAAAAGTCTAGAATTTAAAAAGCCTCATGAGTAGCATAAAAAAGCTTAGTTTCTTGTGGATATTGATTTCATAACTAATTCTATGGTGACTGATGAGATATGAGACCTGGGTGGAGTTTTTCCATGTCTGGGTCTTAACAACTTCTGTCTTATACACTAATAATGGTTCTTTTTCTAACCAGCTACCCATTCTCATAAGAATTTCAGGTTTTTTACATCCTTGAGGCCATTACTTCCTGTCAAGTTTATTTGAACTGACAAATATTTTAAAATGTTACTGTGGGTGCACAGGCAGAAAGAGAGACTTGACACTGAATGTAAGTCTGATTTTCTTTGGAAACCAAGAATCAGTAGTCATGCAGGCTCTTCCCTAAACCCAAGTTCCACCTCTCTCCAGGATAAAACTAGTTGAATGAGAATGAAAAGAACAAAAGCAAACACTAGAAAACACAACTTAAAACTGAAACAGGAGAGGCTGGTTCCTCAGGCTTTGGTAAAATGAAGTCTCTTTTGAAAATGTAAAGGTATACAGCTGCAAGGGAAAGACCATGGTCACTTCTCAGGTTCTGACTAAAAGTGCTGCCTAGACTGAACTTGCACTCAGTTAATTTTACATTGGAGACCCAGCTGAGCCATGGAAATACAAAGCAATCACACTTCCCTGTTTTGTAAACTTGGCATTGTCTTTCCCCTGAGCTCTCCCCAGCAGTATCTGCTCTGAAAACCTTTCCAGTTGTTTAGAGGATGTTACCTCTGACAACGGATGCTAGCTGACACAAAATGAAGAAAACATCCTTCTTTGAAATACGACCTACCCAAAATTATTTTAAATACCAAAGTGGTTCTTATGTGTAAGGGTTGAGATTTTCTGTGTTACGTTGTCAATTTTGTCTCCAAAAAGCATTAATTGCTGAATATTGCTGAAGCATTTAATATATATGCTGCTGCATGTTATTTTAAGTTGATCAGTTAGCACATTTCACAGACTAGTTGAATGAAATCTGTTCCTCTAAAAACTTATAATCTATGAAACCATATTGATACCAAAGGGAGGATAAGACTTCCTACACAACCTTTATTGTTAAAATTGTCAATTTGGAATAGCTTGCTTCCAATGTTTTTCATCAATCATTTAACAACAGACATTTTTTAAAAAACTTGAATTTCATCAAGCTTTTAATTATGCACTTGTATCTACCCATTAATAAAATCCACTTTTTTCTGAGCCTTACTGTTTTTAAAGTTTTTATGAGGAATGGCTGCAAGCTGAACAGGTCTTTTAACAGCTATTAAAAGCTAATTTTGTACATAGGTTATCACACTAAATTCAACAAGAAAAGTAATTAACCCTTTTGCAGTTATACAGCAAGGGTACCTCAAGCACAATACAATAGGAAAATTAAGTATACTGTGAAAACACTTTCTCATGAATTACTAGAATTTGCTGAGTAGCATAAAATAATATGAATAGAAGTTATGTGAATTAGTCTTGATACAGAGCAGTGAAATTTTACTTTGTAAGCAGCAAAGAAAAAAAAAGTATTGTATTCAAAACCTAATTCAGCTCTAGCTGAAGTCAGAGGAACTGGGAAAAAAATCCTGTGGAGAACGACAGAGCTCACTAAAAAGAAATGCCAAGAAAAGGTGAAAGAAGCAGAAACAAAAGACTTATAAGCTCACCTAATTCAAAATAAGAATTAAAAAAACCAAATTGGGCTCATTATGAGTGAGGTAAGTGTAAATAAATATGTAAGGTATCTTAAGGCAATATGTAATACTGAAAATAAGAATTGTTGTTTCTATTATCACAGATTATAAGAGCCTGATTCATTATCTTACTTGTTATTGTGCTAGGTACTGTACAGATGTATAACAAAAGGCAGTCCAAAAAAAGATATTTTAAATTATCAGGAATAGTAATCTGACAGGACGACAAAGTATGTTGACCTCACTACTGGCAAATATAGAATGCAAATAGGAATCCATATGGAAGGATTTCTGTCTTAGAGGACAGAGATAACAGAAAACCTGAAGGACTTCTTTGCATGGGTCTTCACAGAAAATAATGGAAACATAACTTCCTAATGGGTCATTTTTTGCATATAGTAAAGGTATCAGATGATGATAAATTTAGATAAGTCACAGCAACCAGATGGCGTTCACTTAAGATTTCTTAAAGAACTAATGACTACTGAAGTAGCTATATTACTGAATAAAAAAAAATAATTAATGTATATCATAAGCCTGGAGGTTTGTCAATTTGTATCTTCCTTTCCAAATAAGGTGCCAGCAGTAGTCCCAAGAAGCCTGGATCAGTGAACTTCCTTTCAGTCTAAGTCCCTACCCTGTTGCTCTTAGCTGTTGTCCAAGTTAAAAGTCTGGCTTCTTGCATTTAGAGTCTTGGTTTCATTTGTGTTGTCTGTTCACTGGTCATTCTTTATTTGCTGAAAAATATGTATTTATCTCTGGCACGTCTTGTGCACATTGTAGGCTATAGTGTGGAGTCCAGACCTATTTTACCATGTTAGAGACAACTATGGTTTATACTTCTGTGCTGGTAGTTACTATTCCATGACTGCATAAAACCAGTTAATTTAGATAGAAAGCTCTTGCAACAGTCTTGGAAGATGCTGAGATTCAGGCAATGACTATCCCATAAAGTTTGCTCAGTTTTCTGCAATGGTGATGCACTCTGGTCCACATAGCACCCCGACAGGTCTCTTTCCAGAGCTGCCACCTTCCCATGACAGCTTTTCTAATAAGATTAAAATTTCCCTAAGAGCATGAAAAGATATTTGCTGGTTTTAATGATGTTGCCTATTTGATGATCGTTTTTAGAACATTGTATCAGATGTATGATAATTCCCTGAAAAAAACAGATTCTAACTGTTGTACCTCATTAGCCAGACCAACTTGATCTTGAGACCTTAAAGCAAACAAAACCAAACCTAAGTACTCAGCAACTCCAATATTATAGAACATTTAAAGAGGGAAACAGGTTTTGAGATCCATACCAGTGTAGTGGACTTATACCTGCTAACATTTCAGGGGATTATGCAAAACTATTTGTAAAAATATTGTGATTCTCTGAAAACAGTTGTGACTAGCTGTAGCGTGGTATGTCCTTTATTTTGTTTTTTTATATAGTGTAGTTCACAATCTTGCAGAGTTTTAATGTATTGTAATGAGAGCCTAAATTTACTTGTCTAATAAGATGATTGTCTCTCAAAATACATTTGAAATATTTTATGCTTTATCTGATACATATTGTTTTAAGTTTAAGTAATCACATTTTTAATAAATTAATAACTTAGTCTTTTAAATTACTTAAAATTACAATGCTACAGATATTGTCTGTAGTAAAGGCAATGTAAACCAGTGCTGTCCATTACAGATAAGTGTATGTCTCTGTGGCATTATGGGATGGATCACCTGGTAACAGACAGGTTTTTTTCCTCTTCTTCATTGATGGTCCAATGTCTTTTTCCTTGTGCTTTTATTTCACAAATGTTAGCACAACTTTACCTCTGAGAAGGTTCAAAAAATCTTTCATTTACCTTTGTGAAAGGCAGCACTGCAAATTTATTTTTTGTGTTTTCTGGTTTTATTTCAGTATGTGTGTGTGGGGGGGATGTAATAGTACTGAATTAAATCATACAATTATCAAATCATAGAATAGTTATCAGTTTATAGAAAATAAATGTTGGATCTTGTAACTAGTTAGGTTAAAAATGTTTTCTTCCAAATCCATAGAAATATACAGTATAAATTGATTAGCTTGGAATTCCTGTAGCAATAAATATTTTTCTAATGAAAATATCTATTGGAGGCAAAGTCCATAGATTTTTACATGGCTTTTTGAGATTTTTAAAATCACCAGCAGTCAATTTAGTTGCTCTAATATTTAAACCTAAGGGCCTAATCCTGACAAATTCTTTTGATATGTTTTCATTACTTTCCTATGATATTTGCTTGGAGAGTACTGTAGAATATCACATCAGAAATTAATATTCATCCTAAATTTTTGAGATTCAGAAAATTTCTCACTCATTGAGTCAGTGCACAACTGCACAACTCTCTGAAAATGAGAACGATTTCTACTTTCCATATGGGACATATTATGGTCACTGTGCAGGTGATCTTGAAAAATACAGTTACAAATTTAGCATATTCAAGTTCCTCAGCACCAGAGTAGTCATAAACCTATTTGCTATTTAGCCATTTAAGACAATTATTTACTGTTCAAGAGATATACAGTTACTATAGCAACAGGTACATTTACAGTCCAGAATAAACGGAAAGCCTAAGTTGTCCTGCCAGTAAAGCAAAAAGCTTTTTAGAATGTAGTCTGTTGCCTTTATAATAGAAATTAGTGGCACTCTAATTATGAACCATGATGTGGTTGCAGACTGCCAGCTTTGATCTTGCAGTCAACTCTTACACTCAATGTATCGTTTGACTGCACGTTCAGTAGCTTTGACAATTGGCAATAATATATCCTTTTCTCTTTTTTGTTGTTCTTGGTTTGGCCTATAATAAGATGACAGATGTAGCCAGAAGAAATGAGAGAATCTTTAGCTGGCTTTTTTCGTGATTAAAGTGATTGGTAGTCTAGGGTGAAAATAAAAGTGCCTTTCACAGAAATTGTTAATTCACTAGCGTTGAAATAAAAAATCTAGAGTAATATTATGTGTGTGTATATATATATATATAATGTAAAAGTGTTACTATTTTCCTTATAAAAAGAAATAAAATAGAAAATTTTGAAAGAAAGGTATATCACTCTTCTTCACAGGCTTCTTGTAATGTTTTTGCTTGAAGAGTTTGTGTGGAGAATTTGATATGTATTGGTCTTACAGATTAAATTAGGGTATCATTTGCTTCAGGACAGTTCCCTATGTCAATTCTGGATACCATAATAAAATAAAATATCTTTGTATTTTGGAATATTTAGTGTGCTTGCAAAACATATCTTATGTTAACTTATGTATATAGCCTGGTTTCTTCACAACAAAAATTACTTATCATAAAACGGATACTAAGGTAATACATTTGGATAATGCATTTTTCTATCAAAGACTATTTTAAAGAATTATTATTGTTATTAAGTAATCATACAGTGCAGGTGTCTCAAGGAGTTACCTGAGGATCAAAGCTCCGTTGGTCTATGCATAGCATCTGTTGAGCACACCTTATACTCCATGTCAGCAGTGAGGCACTGAAGTTGGGTATATGAATGCCTGGGCCCCTCTTCCAGTCCCCTTTTGCTTGCTTGCTCATACTCCATGGGACAAGGGTTATGAAAACTCTCTAGAATTCCCTTCCCCTGCAATGCAGGTATTCATAGCATGGCATATCAATGTAAGAGAGCAAAAAAAACCCCACCTGAACCCCTTACATTTGCAGTGTCATTAGCAAGAACGGCTATGTTCTGGCCTTGGAGTGGTGCATATTCTTAATCTAAAAAAAAAAAAAAAAAAGTATATCTTTTCACTGACTTGGATATTTCAACACCCTTACAAAAAATAATGTTAATCCTAAAATGTATTACCTCCAGCATTTGCCATTCTTCTTCCATTTTGAGATATGTGATCACACTAAAAAATTTCAGGAAATGTCTGTAATTGAAATATACTACTTAGCTGATTTCCTCTTCCCAGTTATTGCAAAGACAGAAGAAACTGTTCTTGACAGACACATGAAAGCCTGTCTTAAAGCTTGTTGTTCTCTCTTTAAAATGGTGTTTGTAAGAGCTTTCTGTTTATGACATGTTTTCAATGAAAGAAAAATCCTCTGCTTATTCTTATGCAAAGGAAGCATCTAGATTCATAATGCTTGAAGAGAGCTGAAATATTTTCAAGCTTAAGGGTTCCTGATGGGAGTTCCCATGAAGCAGTCTCTTCAGATAAGAAGACTAGAGGATAGTCACTGTTTGCAGATGTAAAGAAAAGCTCTAATCAGTAGCTTGTCATACTGCCTAAAGTTCAGTTACTGCATGGTAGGTAGATATTTGGGAGCCTGCTGGTCTGAGATTTAAAAAAAAAAAAAAAAAAAAAAAGTTAATTTAAGCAAAAATTAGCTTAAAAGTAAGACCTATTTTTCTAAATCATGAAAAAAGTATTTCAAAATATGTGTTTTAACTGAAAAGTTGCATCAAGATTGACTAATTGTACCTTATGTCCTAGATACTTTAAAAATTACATTTGATTACTAAACAAACCTGGTTAATAAGGAAGGTTGTGAAATGGTATTTCATGCTCTTCCAGAGTGCAGAATCCAACTGAATGCAAACAGCTGAAAACTAAGAAATGCAATTATTCAAATCAGGACTTCTAAACCTAGGAAGTACTGAAACACAGGACACACCCAGGTAGTCTTAGCTCTGTCGTCATTTAGCAGCAGTCCAATAAAGTCGTTATGTATGTATTGGCTCTTTCCTGGGCAAAACAAATAGGAATTGTTTATCCCCATTTTACAATGAATTAATCCATTCTCAAGGCCTCCTAGTAATCAAAGTGTAGATCCACCTCTCTTTTGTATTCTTTAATACAGGCCTAGTACTAATAGTGTACAGTTACTAACATCATCCTGACCTCCAAATCCGGAAAACTCTTTTTTTTTTATTGAAGTTGCGGTCATGTCAAATATGCAAAAAAGAGACCGGTATGTCTCCCCTTTATTGTTCTCTCCCCTCAGCCTCACACATCTCCCCTCATATTCTCCACATCATCCTGTTACTTAATCATGTGTGTTCTCCTGGGAAGCTTTTGCACATGTAGTTCATCCCCCTGCACCTCCTCCCCCATTCTTAAAATGGTATCTAAATTTTCTGGAGATTGGATATCTTCAAAATAGAAATGAGACACCTTCCCTTCTTCTTTAACAGGACAGATCTGAGCTGCATGCGTGCAGGTTTACTGAACAGACACATGATTTTGTGTTGCTGCTGATGCTCAGCCTTACACTGACATGGGCTGGAAGAAGGCAACTTCACTTTCTGCAGTGTTCTGCCTCACGAATATTGCTCGACTAGACACCTCAGATACTCAGTTTGTATATATGAACATAAAGAACACACTAATTCACTTGCTCTGCAGACACTAGCTGACCGTTGTGATAGCAGAAATATTATGAATGATAATTTTTTATGCTAATGAAGTAGTTGTGGCTATGTATAAGTAAAAAAAGTTGATGCCAATAACTAATATGACTGCGTTTTTTAGTTCAAATATGTACAAAAACATTGATAGGATTTACCTGTAGACCACACTGGTAAAGCTGGAAGTGGAGTGAGAAGAATATGTGCTGGGAACCTCTTCCTCAGATAACTTACAATTCAATCCATAACTGTGACTTATACTACAAATCCAAGGAAGTGAACTTAAGATTTACAGCTTCAGAGCACATATAGAAGTACTGACCTTTGAACCGCAGAGCCCTCAACATTAAATATAAGAAAGCTGGGGTTTCTCTACAGTGTTTCTCATATTTACAATTTTAATCTTTGTCTTTGGAGGGAAAATTCTTCAGTCCTTGTTCTAACGAAACTGCCAGTATTAATTATTAATAGGCATTTTGTTCAGTTAATAATGACAGAGATTGTGTCCTTTGTCCTCAACAATTACTTATTTTCAGTCTGTGAAATTCTTCAGTTATACCTTCTTGTAGTTTTGGGTCATCTATGCTTTGAATTTCCTTGTGTCATTTATCTCTGAACCTTGGTTGTCACACAGAAAGTATAATTTTTACCTGTAGTCATGTCTTCATCTCAGTTTTCCTTTTCTCAGTGTTAACACTCATTAATCTGTAACTGTCAATTTTAGTTTCTATTATTGCTTTGAGGAAAAACACCATAATTACCTAGAGCACTGAATATGTATTGACTAGGTTAACATTTAGATTCAGTATCACAGGTATTAATATTAATAAAGACCTTTTCAATTCAGAAAGTTTAAATCGCTTCTTAAATATTCTTATGTTTTAAGTTTTTTAAAAGATTCTGGAGAAAGAATTCATGGTCTGGCTTAGTTTTTTTCATTGGAGATAAAAAATAATCTTATCAGACTCGACATCTCTCAAAAAAAACTAGTGATTTGCCATCAATAGCATGAAGACAGCACTCAATAATAATTAGTGTACAGGAATGATTACTCCTTTATGTAGACTGAAATTGATTTGGTGATTCAAGTTATTAACAAGGCGATAAAATTTCATCCCTGTACATTCAAGTTGATGCCTTCCTCTTCTCCTACTGCCTTTTCAGAAATGGTGAATGTGGTGGCTTTTTTTTGAAAGAGGCACTTTAGTTGAAAAGGCCTTTTTAAGTTAGCATAAATAATTTCTTTAAGCCTGAGCTTTGGTTTGTTAAAAATTCCAATTCACTACTGGAGAGGTTCTGACTTATCAACTTGCACTCCCACAAACCATTCCCAAGAAGCAGTTTGGAAGTAGGCATGACTAATTCCTTACAGGTAGTTTCTGTGTGGCAGACCCTTTCTGACAGATAAAGGTATAGCATAATATAGATATAGGCTATCCTGCACCTTTTGGCCTCTGTCTGGGAACCCCACCCAGAATTTGATGCACCAGCACAGCCGTAGAAATACAGATTTAGATCTGATACTACTAAATACGATGTGATCCAAACTCTTCATTGCTGCTGCAGGAGGTGTCTAACTCCAGCCCGGGCAGTGTAGTAGGCTGCCTGAATACAGCTCTCAGTGTTTGTAAAATTACTTCCTTCTTCATAATTTACCTTTTCTTATTGGTTTAATAATAGAATCATGCAGCGTTGACTGTAACATTGTGAGGATGGAGTTGTGACGATGGCAAACCATGGAGTGAGAAGAACTAGCAGAAGTCCCTTTTCACATGTACAACAAAATGCCTGAGGAAACACCCTGGAAACAGGAGAGGTTTGGTTTAATATAATAAGTCTTTTATCTTTTTAATGTTTATGATTCTGCAAAAATAACATTCAAAGAAGTAGCTTTTATGAAAGACATTCTCAGATACAGCAAATAATGATATTGATGAGAACAAATCAGTTTCATGGTAGAAGTGTTTAAAAATAAAAGTTCCTTTGAACTCAGTGAGAACCAGATTTAATGAAATTTAAATTAAATTGAATGGAATAGATATGTAAGAGTTAATCAGCTGGAATGGAGGCTCTTTCCCTAGAAAGAAATGACTTGAATGAAATCATGTATTTTGATGTTTGTTGTTCTTTGACTGAGGCTTGCACATGTATATTTTGAAAGCCAAATTCTAATCCAGCTAAACTAAATGTCAAGGATTTTGATTTTCTCTATCTTTGAGACTGTCCCTTATATATGAAAGTGAATTGTCTGCCTGCATTTTTGTGGAAGTGTAGCTTAGCCGCTCAGCAAGGTCCTTTTTTGCTGTTCAACTGCAGCTATTAATACATTACAGTGATATAATTTTTGTCTGTGCTACCATAATTTCATATTTAGCATGAAAATACTAAACTCTCTAAAATAAATATGGCTGCTGCCTAATTTCACTACAGTTTTGCAGGTTGCAGTAGAATATAAACAAAGTTTAGGTTTTACTGTGATCAAACATCTTTTTTTTATTCTTGATGAGCTGGGGGCTTGCCTTAAAAACATTAACAATCTGTCCACTCTAAGGGAAAAAAACTCAAGGGTAAATCTTGCAGTCACTCCAGTGGCAAACACTAATTGCATTTGATTTATTTTCCATTTTTCTATTTTAATATTTGTAAACATTACTTTCTCTCCTATTGCAACCATATTATTGAGTGTAGCTTCACTTAAAAATTACCTTACTCTATGCCTGGATTGAAGATTGTCATATTTATTGTAATTCATTGCTGCTGCTGTGGTTATCTACTCCTCATACTGGTAAAACAATTTTGCCTCATATGGAAAATGTAGAATTTATGATAGATCAAAGAACATGGACAAATAATTGACTATTTATTAACATTTTCAGTTTTAAAACACATAGAAAAGCTTATAATATTAATATGTAAAACCCCAAAATCACAGATGACTGTGTTGATGGACCCAGTTTTTGATCAGTATGAGTGCAAGGCTAGGCTACAGGTCTATCCAGAACAGTGTCCCATCTGTTCTGATCAGTGAACTAGATCAGCTATAGGATGCAGTTGTGTTTTGCCCGGTGTCATTTCTCAGCAAGTTCTACCGTTCTTCCCAAAACAGAAATTTTGGCTATGTCTTTGCATTTAATAGTTCTTGATGGATTTTCCTTTCATGAAAACAATTTGGTTTTGTAAGAATAGTCTATGTTAATCAATGTTTAAAGCATAACTTTTAATCACATTTTAAATGGGTGGTCTTCTATTTTTCTTTATCTCTCAGTCAAGACTTCCCACAATATAATTTGTAATTAGTCAATTTTATAACATCCCAATATAGTTAGTGAAGTTGATATTAACCTTCATATCAATATATAGGAAAATGGAAACATTTTCTTACATATTTTACAGGGATACCATACTTTTTAAAAGTATCAATTTTGTATCATATTTAGTCTTGGAACTATTTTTTTACTCAATTTAATTATAAAATGGTTATATAGCATAGGATAAAACTTCTCCAAGCTCTCTAAGCCTTTCCCTGAAAGAGTAGTCCTTTAGGAAAAAAGTAACTCTAAAACATTTCTCAAGTAGACAAGCCTAGACTTTGCGGTAAAAGCTGGCTGCAAAGCTAAGATATTTTATTCCAAAGCAGATGCATCTCTATGACTTTAACACTTGTATTTTCTGCCTGCTACTAGGCCTTTGCAACTTGGGGTAGACTTCTCTATAGGCTTTTGGGAAGCCCATAGTTCTTTGGGAATGGACATCAGAAATGAAATTCTGCTCAGTGCAGACTTCTTCAACCAAGGTACTCAGACTCCTTTTACAGCCAGTGGGGAGAGGAAAGGCTGCCATCCATTTCCTCCTGAGGCAACAGTCTGAGCCTATGTCAGTGTTAACAGCTGCTGTAGTGCAACAGGCGCAGATCAGATGATCAAGCCCTTAGTGCTGAAGTCCCCACATCTGCACTGTACACATTTAGAAGTTTTTTCCTAGGGTTAATTCTAGTCTGGACCTCTGGACTAGGCATCCTTACTAGTGATGTGGTTTTAAGCTGACAGGGAAAGTTATCCAGCAAGCTGTGGTGATATTGGCTTCTTGAGGAAATGCTACAATGAGCTTTCAGCCGTAGCATGTCACTACCACTGTCATTCATCAATAGTATAAAGCATCTCACATGAAAAACTAGATTTGTTTTGAAAAACATGCTTGCTTTGTTCATGCTAATTTATGAGTGAGACCACCCAACTGGTTGTCCAAGTCCAGTCTAAGCTCTGATTTTAGCTTTTAGACAAACCCATAGGGAGGAAATTGTAGGTTTAATATTGCAGCAGCAACACAAACATACCATGCCTAAATTGCCCTCATCCTTCCCGGACATCCTTTGCTTCAGCAATAAGGTGGGGACCTTAACTTTCTTTGACTCTTAGCAACTACTTTCCGTACAGTCCACTTGACATATTGGACTGGGGAGATGGGCTTGGGCTTGAGGGAACACACTGACCTTGAAATGTTTGACAAGTAGCAGCAAACACAGAACTGTGTTCTCTGTATGAAATTCTGGTGGCTGATGCCTGTATTCAGAAAGCTGACTGCCACCATGGAGATCCTCTTTAGTTATGACTAAAGCCAGATGGCTTGGGGTGGGCAGGTCCTCTGAGGGCAGTCAGGCACAGGCTCTCTAAGGCTTCAGAAGTTCACCCTTTAGTTCACCCTTTAGTTCAGCTTCAGCAGTTCAGGAAAGAGATATTAATAAGGTCGCCCAGGTCTTTATTCTTTATTGATCCCTTAACTGTCTAGTCAGTGTCAACAAGATGCACTTTTCAATTTAGTGCCTGTCCCAGGAATTTAGTTGCAAGGGCTACTGCTGGAGATGCATGGACAAATAAGATGCCACAGGAAACATATACAATGCCCATTTTTTTCTGTATCTCCAGCCTCATCCAGTGTACAAGATCTGAAGAGCTGCTGTGCACAGCACCATTACCACAATTTCAACTTTGTTGTGTTTGGAGAGGAAAGAGACTTCACAGCACAGTCCTTGTACAGAAGCCCAGGAGGGCCATTAGTGTGTACTTTCACACAGGGGCAGAATTAAGCACTTACACAGGGCTGAGCAGGTAGCCTCTAAAACAGCTGTGTGGAATATTTTGTAGTTCAGGGTCTCAGTGAACTTGTTTTCAAGAGCATAACATCCTTTATGATCAGACTGGTAGTAGTCATGGACTTTGTAGACATGACACCCAACTTCTATTCTCACCAGAAGCCCATCCCACCAGCTCCCTCCCCCATCCCGCTGTCACATCATGTAAATAATAAGAGTACTCATTATTTACTGGTTTAAACCATGGTGGTGGTGGTGGGGAGTGAACCAAAAATGTTCTTGAAAGCTGATGTGCTTTTCAGTACTTTTGTGCTGTTTCCAGGAAATGACCCCTTGATGCAGCAGCAGCTGCCCTTTGGACTCTCTAAAATTGCAAGACCCAGATCAATAGGTTTATCTTCAGAGATCCCTGTGAGAAGACCCCTTCAATATTTCCATAAAAGGAGCATATCTGCCATGCCACGTGCCAGGTGCAATTGCTGTTCTTCATTGCTAAGAGGACCAACTTCATCTTCTTGAACTACATGCAACACTAATTCTAGTCCTCTCTCATCAAGAGGAAGTAATGAGTTTAGCAGACTTGTCCTGCTGCTGAATTACCCTGCTTCTGAAGAGGTTGTTGGCTTTTTGGGGGCACATTTGGTAACATCTAAGATTTTGTGGGAGATTAAGAAGATTGAGGTAATCATCAGGACAAAGCAGAACAAAACACAATAACAAAAAGGGATTTCAGAAGAGGATTCATTAATGAAGAATGCCAAAAGAAGGTAGGAAAAGAAGAAAAGGGATATTGAGGTGAAAGGTAGAAGAAAGATTGGGTAGATAAGAGACAGCTTTATCTTTGAGTTTTGATGTCATAGCTGATGTTAAAAACAAAACCATGGATTGTTTTAAATGATCCTTCATGAAGGATGAGAAACAACTCAGGATATCACAGGAGCTCTTAACAATTTAAGACCCTTTTATTGGCTTATGTGGTGGAGGACTTCACAGGATCAAACAGGATCACAGCATCATTAAGGTTAGAAGGGACCTCTTGAGGTCATCTGGTCCTACCCAGCTTTTCAAATAGGGACAGCTAGAAGAGGTTGCCCAGGGCCATGTCCAGTCAGGTTTTTAGTATCTCCACAGAGGGAGACTTCACAGCTTCTGTGTCAACTTGTTCCAGTGTTCAATCACACTCACAGCAAAAAAGTTTTCTTGTGTTCATATTGAATTTCATGGGTTTTAATTTATGCTGATTGCTTCCTGTTGTATCATTGGGCACCACTGAGAAAAGTCTGGTGCTCTCTTCTTCATTCCCTTCCATCAGATATACACATTGATAACAAGTCTTCTGCAGGCTGAACAATCCCAGCTCTTCCAGTCTCTCCTTATATAAATGATGCTCTGATCCTTTGATTATATTCATGGCCCTGTGGTGGACTCACTCTAGTAAATCTATATCTTTCTTATACTGGAGAGTCCACACCTGGACTACTGTGTCACTTCAGTGCCGAGTAAAGAGGATCACCTCCCCTGACCTGCTGGCAGCACTCTTCCTAATTCAGCCCAGAATACTATCAGCTCTCTTTGCCACAATGGTGCATTGTTGACTCATGTTCAACTTGCTGTCCACCAGTAACCCATGGTCCTTCCCTGCAGAGCTGCTTTCCAGATAGTTGTAGCAGTATGCTGGTGCCTGGGGTTACTCGTCCCCAAATGCAAGACTTCACATCTCTTTTTTTTTATTGAAATTCATGAGACTCCTCTCAGCCCAGTTACCCACTCTGTCTAGATGCCCCTGAACAGTACACAGTATACCAGCAACTCCTTCCAGCTTTGCATTATTGCAAATTTGCTGACATGCGCTCTGCCCTATCATCCAACATTAATGAAGATAAACAGTACTGGCCTCAGTATCAGTCCCTGGGGTACCCACTACTGACTTGTCTCCAAACACTGTGGCAGTGAAACCTGTTTGAAGCAGATTTTGAGCAGAGCTTTAGTTTCCTCCAAAAGTAATCTGTGATCCAAATAAATACAGTAGTCGGAGAACATCATGGAATGTGTTTCAACAATGTACTATTGTTTCAAACAAATACATTAAGTTAGATGCACAATAAAATAAAACAGATAAATTGCATCCTCACATTTTCCATTTCTCCCCTCCCCCCGCACCCCCCCACCCCCCCCCATGAAGGCAGAGGCAGTTCGAATGCTGTAGAGCTAAAATTATATAATAAGAATCCCAATCTCAGACTTGATCAACCCATATTCAAGTAATGTATTTGCAGCTTCTGAATGAGCAATGTGTTTATCCATTATCAGACTATTCAATTATCTCTGTAACTAGACAAATTTAGTATAAAAGAATATGTTTCTTTTATGACATAGTTTTACAAGCAATTGACAAAAGCATTCAAAGCCAAAATGCACTATGAAGGCGGTAGGAAACGGCAAAGATCCTTCATAGCTGTTCTGATTGCTCAGGTAACATCTGTTGACTTCAACTGCATCGCTAGCCCTTATACTGGTATGTCTGGAGAGTGTTTAGGGAATCACATCTTCCCAGCTTCTTTTAATAAGGAATCACCAAGTACAGCCATGGGAACTTGTGTGTTCGCTAGGCAAGATGCAGCCTTATACATTTGATCCTTATAAGTTTTTGCTTCTTTCTCCTTGTGATTAAGCATAAGAATATTGAATGTAATTTCTTTCTCCTACTCTTCATAAGATTATTTAATTAATATTTATATTTATATTGTGACAAGAGTACTTCATTTAGACTTGAAGTAGCTATTTCTCCTTATAAGATCACTGTGATGTAATATTACAAGTTATATAAGTAATATTAATTGTTCAGGAAACTTTCAGGATTTATAATGGCAAGTCTGAAATAATTCTGGCAAATGTTATATATAAACAAAAGGACCTATTCAAAAATAAAATAACCAAGACTGTATAAATCTAAAACAATGAAATCCTATTTTAATACATTTAAAGGAACTGTAAAAATCACGTCACCATGACCATCTAGATGAATTATTTTCTCTCCAGCCTAGGAGTGACAGATACTTCATTGTAATTCTAAAAGTTTCACATACTCCTTCTCATGCTCTCCACTGTTTCTTAGGGTACTCAACCTCAACTTTCCCTTGCACAACTCCCCAGTTTTTCAGCATATTCCAGAGAATATTTACAAGAGAGAATTTATGATGTGAAATTTTGGAGGCAACAGTGGAAGGGGAGCGCAGCAGATCTCATTAACTCTAGTCCACATGGACATCTGATCCAGCAATGGCTGCACAGCTGCATGATCCCCCCTGCCCCTTCCCCACTCGTGTTGGCTGTACCTCTGTATAGTGCAGCACGAGTAGTGCAAAATCCTGAAAAACACTGAAAACTATTTAACGCAGGGGAACATGCGATCATCAGGCTTCCACAGGTAATATAATCAAGAAAATAATACTTGTTTTGTTAATTTTAATGTTTAATTATAAATGCAATTTCTATTTTGTGTGAAATGATCTCAGAACTGATACTTTTCTAGAGTGACTGTTGCACTGCAGCAAAATCTGGGGCCTTTAGAACTTGTTTTGGAATACACAGGCTAACAGGGTCCCGTGTGCATACTGTAGGCATTATTGCTGTGACTGTTAAATGCTACGTGGTCACTTTTGTAGTCGGGATGGGATTGAGACCTCCAACTCATTTCACAATGGACTATTGAATAGCCATCAGCTGAAGCAAATTTCAGTTAGTAGCAACCCGAAATGCGATTGAACTCAATGACCTAGAGGTGAAAGGCTCTGTATCTTATTACCATTTCCCTAAAACTTCCAGTCCCAGAGTATTTTATTCAGTCTTTTGAAAAGAAACATCTATTGTAAAGATATAACTGCTGCTGAGGCTTAGTCATTTCACTTTAGATAGTGGAGTTTCATTATTGTTTATTCCTTTGTCTCAAGCTGAATCATTTTCTATGAATCAGATAAAGCACTATCATTATGATATCATTTATGAAGGCTACATAATTGTAGCTTTTCTCACTAAATCATTGAAATAGTACATTTTTTTTCCTTACTAAATATTAATTTATTTTCAGATGTGGCTATTACATTTTCCTGTTTATTTCTCAAGGAAATAGTTTATAAGTAGAGATCCTCTGTGTTTTTTTACCAGTATCTGAAATGTTCATTAGTTTTAACTGTAAAATAACATTTCTGAGACACACTTTACAAAAGTATTTTTGCTATTCATACATTTTTTCAAATAAATATCTGGGTTTTTAAAATATGGGAGAAGATAATTCTTTTTTATTTCTACACTTGACCTAAACAGAAAACAAAGTTTGCTATAAAAGTTAGATTTTCAGTCCATCTTATCTAACCTGTCAGTAGGCACTAGTTAGAAATGAATTAGATACAAATAAGCTGAAGCATTAAAGATGTGGGAAGATTGTTTCTCTCCAAATAATAAATGCACATTCTAGAAAGTGAAAGACAACAATCCAAACCTTTACTACTTCCGAAACAAAACATTTTCTCACCCTTTAAAATTTCAGGTATGTTATTTGAGGTGAACAATGAGCCAAAGAGTTTATTTAGTGAGTAAAAATTCTACTTGTAAAAACATTTAGGGTAACTGCTTGTGTCCATCCCTCTTCAGAAAAAAAAAGGGGTGTGTGGTTTTTTGTGTGTACTTATCTTGCACAAGATTCACAAACCATTAAGCCAGAAACACACTGTTTAGAAGATTATAAGCAGTGGGAAGTCACATAGAACAAGATGTCTGACAGCTTGAGATCCCTCTTACCGCTGAACATTGGAACCAGACTGCTTTGAGTTAGGGACAACTCAAATGCAATTGTTATATTTCACATGCATTTCCTTCTTTTTTTAAAAAAAATTAAGGGAAAAACCCAACCTGTTGCATTTCAGAAAGAGAGAGACATACATATTCGCATACATGGTCAACTAGAATTATCTCAACATCTCTGTATATACATTTGTTAGAGAATTATGTAAGTAAAACCCTCCTTTAGAGGGGGAATGAAGAGGAAAAGAAATTATAACTTTTTATTACTATTATTTCCTTTGCTTACTGTATGGATTTTTTATTGTGTTAACTTTATCATGCCTCTCAAAAAGATTTAATTGACTTGAAAACTTCATATCTGTATAAAAACATGTAGATACAAGCTTTAATAACTATTCAGAATGACCATGTATATAGGATGCAAATGAAAATTCACTGTATTTCCAAATAATTTTTAGAAGTTTTTTGAATTGACTATACTGGTTTACCAGTATCTTCTACTTCTTGTCTTTGTAATCAGAAAGACCTTCATGCAGAAGATCATTTTATGTACAATAAGAGGTAAAAAATAGTATTTTCATTTTTCTCCAAAGTGAAGTTATGTAAGAACATATAATAATATAGTATCTGCAGAGAGTTAGATGATGTTGTGAAAGAACTTTAGTCCTAAACCACAGGAATGCAGCACAGAATTCTTCATGAAATATCTGTAATGCTATACAACTGTCCTACTGAAATAAGTCTACCTTTGTTTGCAATTCTAGCAGAGATGTCAGCAATTTAATGTGCCTTGACAATAAACTGTCCTCTCATCCATGAAAGTGAGCCCTTGTGAAAAGAGCTGTGATTCCTAGCATAGGGAAACTTGTACAGCCATCATCTGCACTGTAGACACTTTGTTGATGGGTAGAAAACTTTGGTTTCAACCAAAGCTGTTAATCTGAACTATTCTTCAAACATTACATTCACTTTCTTTTTTTCTTAAGCTACTTATGTTAGCTATTAGGTTTATAAAAGGGTTCAACTGTTCTTGAAGTTGCAATAAAAATAGCAGGCACCACAAGACAGAAAATGAAAAAGGAAAATATATCACACCTAAAAGAAGAATTTCTTGTAATAGGCAATGAATGAAATGAACTTTATAGGAATTTCAACTCAAGGGGGTTTAATTTGCCATAAGTTTTAAACATCAAGGCTTTTAAGTGGGTATGGTTGTGGGGAAGAGTGAAGAGCTACCATCCATAACTTATTTGAAGAATAAAAGTAGTTTCAAATCCCCAGGCATGGGAAGCCCTGATATTGTATTTTTTTCTCTACTCCATTACCATTATTTATTTATTTGATATTAAAGTACCACATGTATACAAAATTTTAAAAGAATGCAAGATTTCTATTATAGATGGTCTAATTTCTACATGAGTTAGTACTTTGTAGGCAAATTTGTCTCCCTGCATACAGACTGTTCTTATTTGATGGACCCCACTTTTCATATTACTTTACACTTTTTTTTTCTGTAAGGAAAACAGACAAGCCTTTCAATCTTTCAATTTTTTGAAGATCTGCTTCATCTTGATTTATACAAGACAACCTCTAAGTCCCATGTTGCAGCTGGTATCAACCAGGTCAAGGACCACTTGACTGGACTCTTGCTGGAGCGCAGAAATGGTAATGATTTGTCTTAAGGGTCACTATAGACTGCAGAAAAACGTATTAAAGTCTTGAATAAATCCTTTGCTTGTGAAGAAGTACTACTTTTATCAGGTTGATTTGTCAAAGATTGGATTTTAGGGTGGGTGTTTTTTTTTTTTTTTTGAGAATATATTACCTGAATTCTGGACAACATTCAGGACTGCTCAGAGTATTTTAAATATAAAATAACTGGCACAAGGAACATTTGCAGAGAGTATTGGGAGGTAAGAGGATTAAGTCTGTGGCAATGCTGAGGAAAGAGTAATAACAGGGATCTAATAAAAGTGAATAGAATTTGAGCATGCAGGTAAGAAATTAGAGAAAGGAGGACAGGAAGAGAAAAGAGACAAAGGTAAACAATTGAGGATTTTATGAGTGGTAGCACTTTCTAGCTCTAACTCCCTTTTCATGAGCATGCTCCCAGGGGATCAGGGGAAGGAGGGTGTGTTACCCCTTTAGACATTCCTAGTCTCACCTGATGTAATACAAGCCCTTTTGCTCTTCTCCTGAGTAATATAAAGACTGTCTTCTTCTAAGCAGATATGAACATATCAGTTTGCTCTTGTCTTTAATGCATTAAGAGAGTTTCTTGTCTCAGTCTTTTCAAATCATAGAATCATAGAATGGTTTGTGTTGGAAGGGACCTTAAAGATCATCTAGTTCCAATCCTCCTGCCATGGGTGGGGATGCTTTCCACTAGACCATGTTCCTCAAAGCCCCATCCAGCCTGGCCTTGAACACTTCCAGGGATGGGGCATCCACAGCTTCTCTGGGCAACCTGTGCCAGTGTCTTGTCACTGTAAAGAATTTCTGCCTTATAACTAACCTAAATCTACCCTCTTCTATTTTAAAACCTTTTTCCCCTTGTCTTATCAGTACATGCCCTTGTCAAAAGTCCCTCTCCAGCTTTTCTGTAAGTCCCCTTTAGGTACTGGAAGGCTGTAATATGGTCTCCCTAGAGCCTTCTCTTCTCCAGCCTGAACAACCCCAACCCCCTCAGCCTGTCTTTGTAGGAGAGGTGTTCCAGCCCTCTGATCATCTTTGTGGCCCTCCTTTGGATTCGCTCCAACAAATTCATGCCTTCTTAAGTTGGAGTCCCCAGAGCCGAACACAGTACTCCAGGTGGTGTCTCACAAGAGAGTAGTAGAGGGGGAGAATCACCTCCCTCAGCCTGCTGGTCACACTTCTTTCAATGCAGCCCAGGATTCAGTTGGCTTTCTGGGCTGCAAGCGCACATTGCTGGGACGTGTTGATCTTCTCATCAACCAACACCCCCAAGTCCTCCTCATCAGGGCTGCTCTCAATCTGTTCTCCACCCAACCTGTATTTGTGCTTGAGATTGCCTCGACCCATGTGCAGGACCTTGCACTTGACCTTGTTGAATTTCATGAGGTTTGCACAGGTCCACCTCTCAAGCCTGTCAAGGTCCCTCTGGATGGCATTCCTTCCCTCCAGTGTGTCAACTGCACCACACATCTTGGTGGTCAGAAAACTCACTGAGGGTACACTCATTCCATGTCACCAACAAAGATGTTAAATGGTTCTGGTCCCAGCACTGAGCCCTGAGGAATGCTCCTTGTCACTAGTTTCCACTTGGACATTGAGCCATTGACCACAACTCTTTGAGTGCAACCATCCATACAATTCCTTATCCACTGAGTGGTCCATCCATCAAATCCATGTCTCACTAGTTTAGAGACAAAGATGTCATGCAGGACAGTGTCAATTGCTTTGCGTCAAATGCTTTGCAAAAAAACAGGAAGGTGACATCAGTTGCTCTTCCCTCAACCACCAATGCTGTAACCCCATCGTAGAACTCCACAAAATCTGTCAGGCACAATTTTCCCTTAGTGAAGCCCTGTTGGTTGTTGCTAATCACCTTGTTTTCCATGTGCCTTACCATAATTTCCAGGAGGATCTGCTGCATGATCTTGCAGGACACAGAGGTGAGACTGACCAGCCTGTATTCCCCTAGGTCTTCTTTATTTCCCTTTTATAAAAATAGTGGTTTTCTTTCCCCTTTGCCAGTCAGAGTAAACTTCACTGGACTGCCATGACTTCTCAACTATGATGGACAGTGGCTTAGCAAACCACCCACCAGTGACCTCAGGACCCTCAGATGCCTCTCATCAAGTCCCATGTGCAACTTCAGGTTCTTTAGATGTTCTTGAACTTAATCTTCTCCTGCAGTGGGCAGTTCCTCATTCTCCCAGTCCCTGCCTTTGCTTTCTGCAGCTTGGGTGGTGTGGCTAGAGCATGTGCCAGTGAAGACTGAGGCAAAAAAATCACTGACTACCTCACCCTTCTCCATGTCCTCAGTAACCAGGTCTTCCATTTCCTTCCAGAGAGGGCCGACATTTTTCCTAGTTTTTCTTTTGTCATGGTCATTCCTATAGAAGCTTTTCTTGTTGCCCTTGATGTCCCTGGCCAGATTTAACTGTGTCAGGGCTTTAGCTTTTCTAATCTGGTCCCTGGCTATTTGGACATTTTCTCTGTGTTCCTCCCAGGCTACCTGTCTTTGCTTCCACCCTCTGTAGGCTTCCTTTTTGTGTTTGAGTTTGTCCAGGTTCCCCTTGTTCATCCATGCAGGCCTCCTGGTGTTTTTGCCTGCCTTCCTTTTTGTTGGTATGCATTGCTCCTAAGCTTGGAGGAGGTGATCCATGAATATTAGCCAGCTGCTTGGGCTCCTCTTCCCTCCAGGGCTTTATCCCATGGTACTTTACCAAGCAGATCCCTGAAAAGGCTAAAGTCTGCACTTCTGAAGGCCAGGATAGTCAGCTGGACTTCAAGAGAGCTGACTATCCTCTTCCCTTTCTACTCGTGCATACACTGGGATCCCAGGAGCCACTGAATACTGTTTAAACAGCTCTTTCTGATGTCTCAACACAGAAATCATCATTTAGGGAATCACTGCTCTGATATGTAGGCGGAATGTGCAACTGGCGTAGAAACTGAGGTGTAGTTAAAGGACAGAAACATAATAGGTTTCCCAGGTTATCCTACATCATCATTAGGCAGATAAATAGCAAAATCTGATGGAAGAACAGGAATAGCTCTACTCTTTCAGAACTTTGAATTTACCCGTATTCTTCTTGTGTTATTTGTTGGAGAGAAATAACTCAATTAAAAAAAAATCTTTTTAAAGATCTGCATTTCATATGATGTGCATACCTGTCTATTTGAACTTTTATGGAATCTGAGGTGACTGAAGTGAACACAGAAAATTCATAAGACATTTTGAACACCACCTGACCCAAAAGCTCCTGAGACACCACCCTCAGTTTCCTTCTAGCAACTCTTAAGGTTGGTGATTCCATTTTGATCTTTTCTATGTGCACACACTTTTGGAATCAAACTAGAACTTTTTCAAGAATTCATCATTTAAAAGCCATTTCTCATCATCAAGATAGACCTTTGTTCAAGGTGCAAACTCATGTAACCAGAGGACATGTCTTATTTATGTCATTTAGTAGACCTTTTTATTTAGTAAGCTTTCTATGTATATTACCTTGGCTACATGAGTAGCTTTTTCAAAATTATTAACAACACAAAAAATAGATGCTACTTTCATTTTGGGTTTTGAAGTGCCCAATACATATACTCTTTGCAGTATTTCAGTATGTCCTGTGATGATTTTGTATAGCTGTTCATTGTTCCCAGCTGAAGGAGGTATTTAAGTACAACAGCTGGTTTCAGACAGCTCCAAAATGGACCCACTTCAGGACGCATCTGAGCCCATCAGCCAAGCTAGTGGTGCCTCTGGTAAAACATGTTTAAGAAAGGGAAAAACATCATACAGGGAGATGAGGAGGGAACAAAAACAGTGAGAAACAGCAGAGGCATAACCATGGTCAGAGAAGAAGTGGGAGGAGCTGCTCCAGGTGTCAGAGCAAGACATGGAGCAAGTGGATATTTCCTAAACGCACTGAAGCCTCTGGAAAGCCCATGCTGCAACAAGTTTATTCAGAAGAACTGAAGGCTATGGGGAAAGCCCACACTGGAGCAAAGAAAAAGTGTGAGGAGGAAGGAGCGACAGAGGGAACCATTATATAACTCCCCATTTCTCACCTTCCTGAGCCACTCAGGGAGTAAGTGTGGATGAGTCTGGAGTGAAAGAATGAAGCTGAGCAGGGGAGAGGGGGAGGAAAGGTTTTTTAATGTTTGTCTTTGTTTCTTGCTACTAAAATTCATTTTAACTGGCAATAAATCATTTTTCCCCAAATTGATTCTGTTTTGCCACTGATGGCAATTGGTATGTGATCTCCCTGTCTTTACCTTGACCTGTGAGCTTATTCTGTTTTTTTTCCCTGTCCCACTGAGGGGTAGAAGTAAGGAAGTGGCTGGATGGAAGTTTGGCTCTTAGCCAAGGTCATCCCACCACAACCATGCTAGTTCCTTGCAAGTCTGTCTATTGTCAGTGACAAATACACCAGTTAACTCCCAAGCTGCCAACACTGCCTTACAGTGGGACATTCCTTATTCCTGCTGGATCTCTAAGGCCCTTGGAAATATCATGCAACTAAATCAGCAACTCAGGGAACAGCAAATAGGGACACTGAAATTCCAGAGGCTATAAAGAAATTTAGTCTCAAACCAGAGGCTATCATTAGATGCTGACTAGCTTCTGAGTACTTGAGCTTCTGTGTGAAATTGTTAAAAGAGGTGATAGAATAGAATAATGCAAAGGTAACTAATGTAGCTCCGTAGACATGTTTTTAAAAGATTAAGATAACAAAACTGTTCTTAGCATACTTAATAACGTGCTTGACTAAATCACGACAGTGTCTATCAAACAGTTATTAATATATTGGCTGGTCAACTTGATCTGGCAGAAGTTATATTAGTTTTTTCTCAGATAGAATGCACATTATTTCTTTCCAGTGTATCTATATTACAGGCAAACATATAAAATAGAAGCAGGAGGAAAGTAGAGTGATCTCAAGAAAAAAAATTGGTCCTCAACAGGAAGAAAGGACTTGCAGGATTTCAGGGAGAGGGGGTAGGATTTTGCTATAAATGAATAAATTTTGCCTAATGTGAAACCATGAATGTTAGGACTGGCATGTTAAAAACTGTTTTAGGTGAAGGGCTAGCAAAAAATATGAGCCCTGCTGAGACTATCCCAGGCCATGTGTTTGTATATTGATGGAATAATACATTCCAGGGAATGATAGATGTTACTGAGACATTAACAGAATTTGTAGTATAAACCCACACTTTCATTTAAACATAAAGGTACAGAAAGTCATAGAACTGATTTAATGTTCAGATTTTGTCCAAATAGATCAGTGAAGGAGTCTGAAAGATGCATTAGAGGCTGTAACACAGCCATTCATTTTTGGAACAAGCTATTAGATCTTCAGTGGGGAAAAATTCTAGATTAGTAATGAGGGAATAAGGACAGATCAAAGAGATAACTAAAACCAAAGTTACTTGTAGAATGTGTGAACATTCTGTTTCAAGCTAAGCAGGACCATACTGAAGAAGTGGATCATTTCACAAGTCATTTTATCTTGCATATGCAAGGTAATAATGAACACAATGTATTTCCAATTGCTGTTGAAGTTACAAGTATTTTTGTGTTCTGCTCCAGGTTCAGCATGATAGATCTTACTAAGAACATATTTCATATGACAGTGCCTATTTTGTACAAATACAGCAACATCCTAACATCACACTTTTTGCATATATGTTAATTAAGCTTCCCCAACTCCCCTTTCTATTCATCTTCAAAATTATGTGATATGAGAAGACTAACAAGATACAATTTAGAAAAGATAATTTTCTCAGTTTTGAGCAGAAACGTGAAACTTTCAGTGTGCAAAAAGCACAAGCCATCTATCAAGACAAAAAAAAATTACTTGCCATTATTTGTCATCTGAAATGACAATCATCCAAAGATTGCTCTGTCAGCAGACATTTCAGTCCATTCACGGACTGTGAAGGATCATGGTCTTGATCTCAGTCAACTCTCTTTGAAAACCCTTCACATAAGCCTAGAGCTCTTTGTTGCATCGTCACTGCTTATGTAAGTAGATGTGCTAGGCTGCACATAAACACACAGTTTTCACTCTCCAGAACTGTCTCCTTAGTAGTCTCCATTTATTCACTAAATCTTCTGCCTTAATTTGCTAAATTCCCCGTTATATGTCACCATCAGTCTCAGCAACATAATACTTGTCCCAAACAAAACTCAAAAAAGAAAAAAGAGAATTCATCTTTAATTTAGTCTCTTACTGCCACAGTATTTCTATCACTGTCTCTGTTTTGTGTACATATAAGCTATTATTTAACTTCTTAATTGTAGAGTCCCCTTTGCCTGGTGTACACATTTGCTTTGGTCTAAGGTCAGACCTATGGCACAGAGTTAGGAATATGGACGATACTAATGTATTCTTGTATGTTAAAAAAGACACACTATAATTCTAAGAAATAAAAACATTCGGATAAAGATGTTTTGGCTTTTTTACACTTGTCATCACAAACAAATCAGCTTTTGTACTGTATAAGTCATCCCATACTTATAGCAAGTGCTTGTAGACCCTATACCTGTCAGGTAAAATTTATGTTAAAATAACTTAAGAGCTTCTTTAACTTGCTTGTAGAGACCTCCCACCCCAAACTTTTATCTCTTTTAAGGATTTTCATCTTGTTTTCCTACCAATCTCTTGCCTTTGATCCTGTAGAGTTAACAGTTTGATTCTCAGATGCACTGACATTTTGCATTTCTCAGTGATGTTGGTAGAAGCTGAAGATATCTTTACTCTTCTGAATAGTAAGTTAAAGGAACCTCATAAATGTTGACATTATGTGTGAAGTGCTCAGGTTTAAACTATTCCTGTTTACCTATAAAGCATAAGCTATGTTTTCAATTTCTTCTTGATGAAGTCTTCTCAGTGATCTACAGCTTCCACAACAGAAATTAATTTCCAAACTTATTATCTGAAGACAATATATTTCATTTATCTGACTTTCTTCCATTGCTTTCCATAAGCTGGCATTGTCCTGCTTATTTGTGTGTGTTTCCTTCAGTCTAACAGGCAAAGCTGCTGTGGTGTTCTGGTACTACAATACACAATTGATACTTATTTTCCTCTGGCAGCTGAGAGAAGAACAATATTATTGTAAGAGTTACTATTCCTTTCTAAGAACAGAAGAAAAAAATGTTTTTTGGATGCTTTCAGGTTGGTTTCACCATAAAAGGTAAAAAATGTCTCAAAGCTGTTTTCATTATGCTCTTCACAGAATGTCCATAGCATTCAGAGGGCTATAACCTTTGACCTTACTCTTTATTGTTGTGATATACTGTATCATTATTTTATTGGCTGCCATTATGTTGCTTTCTTGGCTGTTCCATTGCCTCACGTAGTACAAGCTACATTGCTTGTGGTGGATTTGTGCAGTTTAATTAGTATGCTGCTGTGCTGTTTTTAGTGGCATGCTGCTATGATACCTTTAATTGAAATCTTTCTCTTATGACTATAATAATTATATCACCCTGATGCCCTTAATATAGCACCATTATATAGCATGCGGCTGTGCCACATTAACTTTTTGATATTAATCATTTGGATTAGCACCAAGGGATAACCCAGAAGTAAGAAACACACTGGCTCACCAGTTGGAGTATTTTCTCATTTATAAGCTCTGTAAGGCCATGAATGCATGCCTGTGACATACTCAAGATATCAGGACAAGCACCTTTATGTTACAATTGTGTTTTTAAAAATCCTGGAATACATGTATCTTCTTGGTCTTTAGGAGACTTTCTCTATTCCATGACAAATATGGCCCAGCCCAATATTGGCCCAACAGTATGGGTTTATGAAAAGTATGTCCTGCTTGATGAACCTGATCTCCTTCTGTGTCACGATGACCGACCTAGTGGATGAGGGAAAGGCTGTGGATGCTGTCTACCTAGACTTTAGCAAAGCTTTTGACACCATTTCTGACAGCATTCTCCTGGAGAAACTGGCTGCTCATGGCTTGGACGGGTGTACTCTACGCTGGGTGAAAAGCTGGCTGGATGGCCAAGCCCAAGAGTGGTGGTGAATGGAGTTACATCCACCTGATGAACAGTCAGAAGTGGTGTTCCCCAGGGCTCAGTGTTGGGGCCAGTTCTGTTTAATGTCTTTATCAATGATCTGGACAAGGGGATCAAGTGCACCTTCCATAAGATTGCAGATGACACTAAGTTGGGGGTGGTGGTGGAATGTCGATCTGCTTGAGGGCAGGAAGGTTCTGCAGAGGCATCTGGACAGGCTGCACCGATGGGCCAAGGCCAAGTGTGTGAGGTTCAACAAGACTCAGTGCCGGGTCCTGCACATGGGTCACACCAACCCCACGCAGCGCTACAGGCTGGGGCAGAGCGGCTGGGAAGCTGCCCAGAGGAAAAGGACCTGGGGGTGCTGGTCGACAGCCGGCTGAACATGAGCCAGCAGTGTGCCCAGGTGGCCAAGAAGGCCAACAGCATCCTGGCTTGTGTCAGAAACAGTGTGGCCAGCAGGACCAGGGCAGTGACCATCCCCCTGCACTGGGCACTGGTGAGGCCGCCCCTCAAATGCCGTGTTCAGGTTTGGGCCCCTCACTGCAGGAGGGACATTGAGGGGCTGGAGCGTGTCCAGAGAAGGGCAGCAAAGGTGGTGAAGGGTCTAGAGAGCACAAGTCTTATAAGGAGCAGCTGAGGGAACTGTTGGGTTTTTTTGCCTGGAGAAAAGGAGGCTGAGGGGAGACCTTATTGCTCTCTACAACTACCTGAAATGAGGTTGTGGGTAGGTGGGGGTAGGTCTTTTGTCCCAGATAACAAGTGATAGGACAAGAGGAAATGGCCTCAGGTTACACCAGGGGAGGTTTAGATTGGATATTAGGAAAACTTCTTACGTGAAAGAGTGGTCAAGCATTGGAACAGGCTGCACAGGGATGTGGTGGAATCACCATCCCTGGAGGTTTTTAAAAAATGCATAGTTGTGCTGCTTAGCAACATGGTTTTGTGATGGACTTTGGAGTCCTGGGTTAATGGTTGGACCTGATGATCTAAAGATCTTCTCCAACCTAAATGATTCCATGGTTCTATGGTATTTTTTATTCTTTCTTAGAAACTTCACTTTTATCGCCTCATTTTTTTTTTTTTTTCAGTTTTATTGGCTAGCAAATGGATGCAAATTGCTCTCTGTCAATCGTTTTGGTTATTTCACAAAATACCAAATAATTTGTACAAAAATTTACAGATTCTTCTCATATTTTTCTTAGATACTCTTCTACTTATTTTAATGTACTACCTAAGTGCTATATAAGACATTCCAAAACAAAACAGATTGAAACAGTCTTTTTTACAGACCCAGGAGCTGGAGACAGGGATTAATGCCATTTGATACAGTAAAAATACATGCACTCTTTCAGATTAATGCAGTGTACAGTTGAGTAGCTCCATCCTACTTTTGAATACTGATGATTCTTTGTATAACTATCTTCCCTGATCTATTTAGTGCTGAGGATTGCAAAGGGTAGTGTCTGTGGGAGATTTTGGAATGAATGAAACCCAATTGGTTAAAGTACATCTTGATAAAGCCAAAGGTGATGTTGTTATATGGGAGGAGGCAACAGGAAGATACAGCACTACTGATATCTTTTCCATTGACTAAACGTATGTCTGTTCATTTTTTGCTACAAATCACAAAAGCTGCAGTGTCTCAAATCTCCATCTTAACTTGAATGGCCACACTGTTACAGCTCAGGAATGCTCCCTCTGGGCAAACACACCATAACTCTGTTTCAGATATGAAGTTCTGATGTCATAGCATTCATGCATTTCTCATCTACAGGATGGATTGCTTCAACATGTTTATATTCATAATGGATATCTAACTTGGGATATTATGCAGTGATCTGCTAAGTGGCACTGATTGTTATAACAATTGCTTGTATTGTGAATTACACTATTTTTCTATTGATCTGTATAGATTTTAGGATGTTCAAAGTGCCTGAACTAAAGCTCTGAACAGCCTCTGCACCTGTGAGACACTTCTGTTCACTATGAAATAAGTGTTACACGTCCTTGGATCAATTCCTTAGTTGTCTGAGTGAAGATTTGAAGTAGTACGAATTGATCCACAGCAATCCCATCTCTTTAAGAGATTTGAGTAGCAGAACTTCTGTGTGGAAGTTGGTAGTTGTGATTTTAAGATATACCTTGTTAAATGACTTACTAAGTTTTGGAATATTGGAAGATATCAGAATTGTTGAGGTTTGTTGATTATATGGTTTTATGGTTATAACTCGTAACGTCTATATGCTTTTGCTTTAAAATAATACGGAAAGGGTCAAGTTGCTTTGGATGGAAGTCTACCACAGTCAAGTTGCTTTCAAAGCAAATATAATATAATGCATGACCCTCCCTTACCATACACTTTTGGTCACCTAGTTAAAGATGTATGAAATTCATACATATAGGATCTATAATGCCTATGGCAGTCAGTAAAAACAAGTGGCAGAGCTTTGGTTGTTTGGGAGGCAATGTGTCATGAGAAAAATAACACATTTTGGTTCCTTGCATTGGGTTCTGAAATGGGTTATGTTAGGTTATGTCAGGGGTCCTCAAACTTTTTAACGCCGATGAAGTGGCAGGCAGTCATCTGCGGCTGCTTGGTTTCCCCCCCCCAACCCCCGGCAGGGGGGTTCTGTAAATACCGGGGGCTGGATTGAGGACCCTGGGGGGCCATATCTGGCCCGTGGGCTGTAGTTTGAGGACCCCTGGGTTATGTGATAGAAACTTGTACACTTGCAAAAGAACACAAAGAGCACAGCAGGCTGGGGTTACCCAAATGGTACTCTGCTGGGCTATCAGCCCATCAAAGGCCTATCTCCACAAGCCCAGAGGAGCACAGGGGTACACAGGCAGGCAGGTGAACCCTGATCACCAGATCAGAGAAACAAAGGCTCTGCCTGACCCCTCCAAGGGCTGCCTTAGGGTACCCTCAGTGCTACAAGCCAGGGGGACGCCCAGCACCAGAAGTCAAACAAAAGGCTTTTTACCCACCTCACAGATCAAGGGAGCTATTGCCTAGAGGTATGATACATATTATGGGATGCATAATGGGAAGAACATGTTGGGATCCTGGAAGCCCTATTATAGGATGCTTAGGGGAATAACCAAGGACAGGGAAAGGGGGAGAGAAAGGTGGTTGGGGAAGGAACAAACAGGCCAGTAGGGGGATAATGGGATAAATGAAGCCAGTCCTGTGTGAACAGTTGCCTGGTCAATACCCTTACACAGCTGTGCCCTGTCCCTCATCACTGCAGTCTATCCTTCTTCTCATTGAACTCCATTTCTATTTTCCCAGGTGAGGGGCTGTGTATTCTCTGTGTATGTGTGAGCGTACGGGGTGTAAGTTCCAGCAACTGGAGACATAGGTCATATAGGTCCATGTGTTTAGGGTCTCAGTAACCTGCGTAGGTGAGGTTTCATGTATCCACTCATGAAACCAGAAGAACTGGTGAGCAGCATAAGTGCCATCGGAGCCATGTCTGTCTCTGAAGATAAGTCACCTGGAGGAGTTAGCTCCCAGAAGGACCAGGACAACTGCCAAAGAGACCATAGGGCCTGAGAGTTAAATTAGACCAGTTTGCTTGTGTGTGTATGCATGTGTGTATATGCATGTGCATGAGATAACTGGAGTGCAGAGTATCAGGGGCCGGTGACTGCATAGCACTGGTCTAAGGACAGTTACTGGTGGGATTCATGGTGTTCCTGTGTGTGTGTGTAGCATGAGGGGTCTGAGTACTGGGTGCTGGAGTGGGGCTCTAGCCTTTGGGGCTTACATGCCCTGGTGCCAGCAACTGCAGAGGAGGGTCCAGGGCAGCTACTGGCCAGACGACATACCTAAGCACAGCTGCTAGGGGATCCAAGATGTACTTCTGTATTTGCATTTTCCACTAAGAGATTTTTGTCCTGATCAGCCAGAAAAGGGAACAGGATGATTCTTGTTGGTGCTCTTTGGTTTTGTGTAAGTGCTGGGTGTTTGTTTTGATCCATATGGCCAGCTATTTGTATTCTGTATGTATAGAAGTGTATAAAGGCATGTATGTATATGCCTTTTAGGAATACATGCTCAGCCTCATCAGGGACACAGACCTGTAGCAACCCCAACTTTATCAGATTCATCAACTCCTAACAGTTGCCATTCTGCCTTCTGTCCCCAAAATATATGACTAATTGAGCCTAAGTAAGCAGTGATTGTTTGCCCCTTGCAAGAATTAGTTGTTATAATTCATTGTCTTCTGCCAAAAGGAGTTGTTATTGATAACAACCAAGAAAGCAGACCAAGGTTAAAATTTCTTCCACCCTTCCAGTTGCTGACTTCCCTCTTTATGATATCCAAAATAGGGAGCAGACTTTGTATGTATTTCATAACCTGAGCAATGTATGTCGCTCATCCCTTGAGTTACAGACATTTTATAACCAGGGTTCTAAAGACATATTTTGAAATTGCTATTAGTAGGAAAGCTGACTTGAGAGAAAAATAAGTTTTAGAATACAGCTTCATTACACCAGCTAAATACAATCAGTGTAACAAATGTTTACAATTTTATAGAAACTCTGTGGCTTAGGTTAACACATTCTCTCAGTAGTGCTGCTTATTCTCACATACTCTGCAAAGCAGCATTCAGTTAAGATTTTTTCATTTGGAGTTATTGTTAAAAGAAGAAGTAGCAAAACAGAATGCAGGTAAATGTGAACCTGAACCTTACACATCACATCAAATCAATGTATGTGAGGGCGTGTGCTTCAATTTACACTTTGTTGTCTTTTTCCTCATTCTGCCCCACCCCCTCAAGCACTTTTCTCTAAATTCAGCAGCAGCAATATAGTAAATTTTATTTGTTCTAGATTTAATGATGGAACTTAGATGTAGGTCTGTGTTTTTATAGGTTTTCTAATTATTTTTTTCTAATTATTTTTTAATTGCTTTCACGTGCTTTGGCTAGGAATCTGTTATTAAGACAGTCTGGCTGTTTTAGTGCTAAGGTAGATCTGGTCAATGTTACTGGTAGTGCAAACATTTTATCCTTACAACATAATCTGCTTACAGGGAACTCAGATACAGTGAAAAATTGATTACTGTATATTTGTGTTTAAGAAAAGATACAGTGACTTCATGTATTTTAAACAAGAAAGAGGGAAGGCCCATTTCTACCCCATCAGAATAACTCACATTGACACATTCTTTTTTCCACATGGAGGTGCTTACCTTGTCCTTTAGTTTAAATGACATCAGGTGAGGCTGAGGAAATCTTCAACACCTGAAAGCTCACTGTCAGCATTTACTAAAAGAGGACTTACTTTCACTGTGTAATAGATTTTAAGCCAAACTTCATAAAAGGATCAAAGGTAGCTTTAATGCAACACATTTTAATATATTTTACAAGAAGTAACTACACACACACACTAAATTACTTCTATTTCAATGGAAAAATATACAGTTATATTCATATGTTTGTATGGGTGTACTTATGGCTATATGAAAAAATAAATTCATATAAACACAGTTTTGTAATGTGGGTTTACTTACAAACATTTTCTATTCCACTGTGTGTCTGTGTGTACATCCGTACACATATGTATACATAATATGCTCTGTGTATTTGATCTACAGATGATGGTGAGAGAATATTTCATACACTTGCCTAAGTGCTAAAAAGAGGAAATTATTTACAATTGTGCTCCAAGCTGCTGCCAGGAAAAACCTTTCTACATCACATATTTCAATCTGTTGTATGTATATGCCTGCATACCCATCTCATATGCCCCATATCATTACCACAACACCACTGCTTTTTGAAACTATGATTCCTTCCTCAGAACGTAGTCCTGACTGAAATATTCATTTTATGTATTGCTATCAGATGCCTTCCAGAAAGCTGGGGAGTAACTACAAAAGCCTAGAATCTGAATGTTACTTGTGCAGATTTCTTTAAATATAACCTATTGACCAGATAGAAAAAAAATTCTATAGCTGTGATCAGGGATAAATTTTGTTGTCTGCTGGTTGTTTTAAAGATAACAGCATATGCTTAAAAAAATTGAACATACTAACAGTCTGTATGTTTGTCTGCTTATGATCTATAGAATTTGTAATCAGCTACAGAAAATAAGTCATCAGTAGTTCTGATTATCAGTATTACAACTATTATCAATTTAGAACAGGCAGATTTCTACTCTGAAGTCCTATTTAGTATGAAAATACTGTTCAATCGCTTTTGGAACAATTGCAGTAGAAATTCAATTGTTCTCCCAACTGCCTGTTGTCGTAAAAATCCAGCTACCTAAGCTAAACAAATGCAGCTGAGAGCTGTTAGATGTGTTTACCCAGAGCTTTTCAAAGATCAAAGGCGGGGGGGGGAGGGCATAACCCACATCTGTATATTGAATCAAACGTTTTACTTTACTTGAAAATAAAATTTTTAAAAAGCATTATTCCTTCCTCATGAAGTTTTCTCCAGAGAGCCCCACTTTCAAAATGTGCATGTACAATTTAAGGCACTTAGCCTTAGGAGGGGCCACCTCCCACTATAGATGAAGAGCTCAACACTAGGTCTTATGTTAAATAGAGGCATGTACCTCTTCTTCCTTTGAGTCCTGGTTTTTGTCCTGTCAACATGTGCTGGAATCTTTGGTCTCCATTCAGATGCACTTTTCTTAAAATGTTACCACCTGTAGGCTACTGTTACATTATTTCTTTGAAAATTCTGAAAACGTGAGGGTAGTTTTGTTCAATTTAGCTTTACTGGGGGTGTGTAGTTTTACAGCCAAGAAAGAAAGTGTTATTTTTTCCCCCCTTGAGATGCTATTACGGCCATGGGCATCCTGATGTCTGATTTTAAAAGGTGCACTTCACAAAAGCACAAAATGTCCCTGCCAGAATTACAGGTTTTATGCTTAGTGTACCATGAGGAAAATGGTGACCTCAAGGGAGTATTCTGTTTGTGCATACATTTCCCTCTGAGCTCTATAGGAGACGGTAAGGTGCCTCAGAGTCCTGCTCTGGGAGCAACTTTTCTCTCCTCAATGCTCAGGGCAGTGACAGAGAGGGTTCAGGTTCCTCAAAGTACACAGTCTTCTAGAGCCAAAGCAGTTGAATGCAGACACAAAATTGCAATGCCTCTTATATTTAGTATATATTATAGTAAAGTTTTTGGTGCCTGGACAACTGATGTATGCTTGGCATTTCTTAACACTTTTTTAAAAACAGAACTATAAGCAGTATAGTCTATCTGTGAGCTTGTGATGTCCTGATTTTAAAAATGAGGTCTAACATGATATTTTTCATCTTAACTTTTTTTATTGTAAGCTATTTCTGAGTATAAAAAGAATAATATGTTACCTGAACGTACTCTTGTTATGTGTCTTTGTTAGCAAATAAAAGTCTGGGGAGAAGATCAGAGTGCAAAATTAATTCCTCATTGGTCTTACTGCAAGAAATGGTAAGCGTTACTTTATTTTTTAAGATGCAAAAATTATTTTTTAAAATTTGTGACATATTCTATATTAGTTTAGTAGTTGTTTTTCTGCAAAAATAACATTTATTTCTTAGGTGCAAATATTTCTTGATCACGGGGAATCTTTGCTCACTTTCACTTTATTTACATGTAGAAGTGAAAAGCATTATACAAGAATGAGCACCACAAATGTAAGCAAAAATGAATATCAGAATTCAGGAAATTTTACAGAACTTAATCTGTTTCTGCTCTTTTGTTTTAAGGAGACAGCTTTTGACAGTTCCTTTTGTATACATACTCTCTGGAACCACGTTTATGGCTCAATAGTTCAGCCTTTCTAATAGCTAAATTGCAACAAAAATCCAACAGATAGTTCCTTTGTCACATGAACAAGACAGTGTAAAATTTATTATACCTAATTTCAGCAAAATAAATTGTCTTTTGGGATAAACCCCAAAAGCACCTGCTGAATGAAACTTGACTGGACTACTCTGTGGAATGGCCAAGCTATCTAGCACACATAGTGGGTCGGATACACTTCTTGAAACAGATGCCAGAGTTCATTCCTCCTTGCAGTCCCTCTGTGTCTCAAAGCGCAGTGGCCTAGGTGGAACACAACGGGGCAGATGACCCTCATTCACCCTTCCTTTAATTCCTGGCATGCAACAGCCATCTCACCAATATTGCTGCCCTCTTAATTCTCAATCCATGGGCAAATGTATTGCCAGCATGTTTCTAAAATGCTGTTTCTGATAGAAAATGCAGTTTAAGGATCAGAAAGGATTTTCTCCTCTCTTGCAGTAGCAGTGATGTCCAGAATTAAACAGTATTTTACTTTTTCTGAAGAATTCCACTGTTTAAAAATGTATACTAAACAATAGTAAGTTAATGTGAGAAAATATTTTGGAAATGTTTAGCTCAAAAAAGAAAAATGATAGAAAGGGCAGTTTCTGAGTATAAGTATGAACAATAGCATGGATATAGAAAGACCCAAGCTCTTCTGCCAGTGCTCTGAAATGGCAATGTACTGAATTCAAAACCATTAGGTAAAACAATTCCTTCAAGAGTGTGCTAGTTTAGACACAACACTGAATTAGCTATTTGGTTTTTAAGTTTTAGCAGATTTCCACCTGAACAGCTAGAAACATCAGAAGAGAATTTAGGCAGGTCTGTGCTCATTCATGCCCTTTTAGGCCCTGAGTAAGGCTGAAGAACCTACTAGTTTGGTCGATTAAAATATTCCTTGTACCTTACAGAACTCCTGCTAGGATCTTGGAAAAAAAATGTTCTTCTGGCTTAGCACTACTGAGTCTCAGTATTATGGTATAGGAAGAAATAAGATACTTTTTGCTTCTAAAACCTGTGGAGGAAGCACAAAAATTTAAGAAGCAGTGCATAAAGACATGTTGGAGTACTATGAACCATTTTGTGAGCTTAGGAAAACAATACAATCCTCAGAAGTCTTCTCATGATCCCTCATAATCTGTGGCTTTAAAGGAGTAGAAAATTAGTTGAAGAGAACCAGCCTCATGTTAGGTCTTTACATTCTCTATTGAACCCGATAAAATTGATGAGCTTTTAGAAGAGAAGCAGTCATCCACTGCTTCAATTAAAATCAATACATTTGCCAAGTTATGCTTTGAAACCTGTCCCTTTTTATGTGTATCCTCCACTTCAGTGTCTTAATGTAAAGTTCTAAATCCTATTTGCTTTCAGAAATTAACTTTTCCCTTTGAATCTTCCTTGACATTACATTTACCTTGACATTACATTACATTTAGTTTACCAAATAATTATCTCCCTCTCATTACTGTTACTATTGCTCTGGTTGGTTCTTGATTATGTTATATTTCTGAAAAATTTCCATTTGACCATTTCAGGCATAGACCAAGTCTTTAGTTCTTGATTAAAAGGACACTGTGCCTTGAATCTAGTATATTTTAAAATTCAGTTGAATTATTGAAAAACAATTGTACAGGAGATTTACCCTTGAGTTACCCTGCAAGCTTTTGTGTGTTTCCTATAATTTCTTTTAAATTTTCATACTTTTGGGGGGAGTAATGGTAGAGTTCAGTCTCTTGCTCCCCTGGCAAACATTCATACAACAGAAGAAACACCACCTTATTGTTTGTGTGAAAGAAATTGTGAAAAACCATATGTGAAATGCTGTTAGTAGCACAAAAAAAAAGATAAGAACTTTTTTTTTTAAAAAAAAAAAACAACAACAACAATATCTCCATTCTATAATCTTCTTCAGGTATCATAATCACGTGTTACTTTTAACAACAATGGTTAAGGGTTTTTTTCTGATAAAATGTGGCTTCTCAAGACAGACAGACTCAACTTTTTTTTTTTTTTTTTAAAAAGTTCCCTCCTGAAAACCATTTGGCTGCTTATAAGTTATGCCTTTGATATATCTAAAGAGAAGTTTGATCCAGAAGTAATTGCTATAAATATTAGACAATATTACATAATATATGGGTAACATATTACTTCTCTTAATGATTAAAAGATGGGCAAAAATCCACATTTTCTACTCTGATTCTTCATATTACAAGTTCATTATTTCATAGAATGCATATTAGTTTGCTTATTTGTCTCATTTTACCTTGCATGTAACAGTTTAGGCTCTACAAAGATATTATGGTCAAAGACACCCAGAACATGAAAGAAAATGTTCATTTTGAAACAATTCCTTTATTTAGGAACTGGTGATTCACAGGACCTTGATCACCACTTCAATTTACACTTGAGGGGTGTTCCAATGCCTGACCTAACAAGCTTGAATATTTTCCCTCACTATTCCCTTGTTTATAAAACCAAGAACCATGCTAAACTGTACTTACTGGTAGCTCATGTTCAGCCATTAATATCATTCCTATCTTCTAGTGCATCACTCATTTTGAATGTATAATCCTCCAGTCCTATGGATCAACATTTTTGTTGTTGCCAGGTGTGTGACTGTTACAGGGTCTGCCATAAAATGTGTGCAGTTTGAATGACATCGGTTCCACAAGTGATTTATATCTCTTGGTACAACTAATGTGTCCTCATCATTACTTACTACTGCACCAATTCTTTTATGACCTGAAAGCTTTGCCATATTACTTGCAAGCTTTGCCAAAAAATAATAATTAAGGTTTCGCCAAATTATCAATGAAGATACCAAATAGCTTTCAGAAAAAAAACAAACCACAAACAACAAACAACAAACCCAGAACAAAAAACAGCGCATGAACATGGTTTTCTGAGAAACTTGATGGTGAATACTTATTAGAGAATAATAATTTTACTAATTCCAGTGGCAAAACTTATTTTAGAATGAAGACCTGAGCTGTCTGAAGTGCAGTTATAATTTTCAAATGGCCAAAGTCATACAGCAGGTAGGTATTACCTACCTCAAAACAAACAAACAAACTTGTAGCAGCTAACTAACAAATAGAAATTCCTGCATGACATAGTTTTCAATTGTTCTTCTGGTCATTTTTGTCTCTTCCAGTAAGGCCTAAGTCTCAAGTGTTTCTAAGTAAGGATTAATCTCCTGTCTTTTTATCTCTAGAATTTCCTAAGTCACAAAGCTGACAACGAGTATTTGCCTAAAAATATGAAATTTGGCATAGGGATTAGTCTTAGTCTCACACGTGTCTCTTAGTGGTGGAATTAAATTGGTGTTGATGTGTGAACCAGGGTAAGGGTTTTACATGAATTCATGGTGAATTTTGTAATTGATGTCATAACTGTCTGCTTTATATTCTTTATGGTTCTGTGCATGTGTGTATAGCTCTGACAAATCTCACAGGGAATTCCAAAATGAGTGACAGTCAACAGGGAATAAAAGAGAACCTGAAGTTGTCCTGCTTTTTTGTCTAAAATATGCGAAGATGCATATGGAAGAAAGCAAGACTTAAAAGAGATATATATGTGGAATGAGGCAACCCTTTCTGTTTCACTGTTTGTAAATATATATATATATAAAAGATATAATATTAATGTAAAAATTTGCATTGAACAAAAATTTGGCTATTGTCTGTGAAGCAACAAAATATTCTGGATTTTCCATGTTTTTTGAGTACTCTTTAAAAATTGTTCAGTGTCTCCACTGTCCCCCACCCCTAGTGTTAAGTGAAATATGCAACAAAAAGAGAAGCACCCAGAGTCAGGAAATTATACAGTTGAGGTTGCATACGCAGCGTGAACTCTGCCTCCCTGTGTGCACGTATTTTGATAAGGTCCTTTAGTATTTGATCACATAATTGACTTTTGCTCCCCATTTAATTTCAGGCCAAACCCAAACCATACAAATTCAGAGCAGTATGGCTGAGGTCTTCACTGGGCACACCAGGCAAACAATAATGCAGGTTTTGAGCAACCTGAGTGAGCTAGGATCCTCTGGAAAAGTGAAAGTTGTCTTGTGACAGAGGCCACAGGTTAAGACCAAGCGCTCTGGGTTCTGTACCTGCTTCTCCTTTACTTGAAATTTTACTACAGCTCTCAATGCCTCTCTCTGTTCTGCCATTGTAAATATTCATTCAGGTATTTCTTGATCTCACAGAAGTGTTCTGAGAATAAATTCATTACTCCTTATGAAGTACGCTGGTATTACAGTGATGACATAGATGGCTATGAAGAAAAATAAAAAACTTATTTGCTTCAGGGCTCAGAGGATATGTTGTAAATACAATGTGGAACCACATGTTGAACATAAGGATAAAAAGAAATATCCAGGTGTTGCTTAGTACTTTGTGCTCCATATTACCCAGAGGCCCAGGGGAGGGTAAGGGGGTGGGAGGGGCAGGTAACCTTTTTTTTCCTACAAGAACCATGATAGCAAACTAGACCATAACGGTGCAGGACAGAGGTAATGTCTGAGATATTATTAGCAGCTCTTCAGTTATAGTTGTTATGAGATTTATTCAAAACTAAATTAAAATTCTTCTTTACCCATATTCCCTTGAATGGACCTCTTTAGAATAGAAGGGCTTTTCTGGTGCACAGAATTCTCAATTTACAATGTCTTACACCAACAATAATTGATCTGTTCACAAATAGATACATATATATCTCATATAAGCGTAAACATGTTTGAGAATAGTTTTGCATTTATCATGAAAATTCTTCATTAGTGTGTAAACGTTTTCAAACATCACAAATCCTTATAAAGACATTCCTTGTGATGGTTTAAGCTATTTTCTCCCTTTTTGATAGTAGCTGAAATAAAGAAAATGGCTTACAGATTTAGCTGTGTATATAGTTTGAAAGTAACAACTGAAAAATGATGTTCATAATCTGAATTGCAATGAAACCAATTATCTGTACCATGGTGTTTCACTTGGGAATAGTCCTAAAGGTTTAGTATTTCTTAAAAGAAATTAAAAACAGCTGTAAAAATACCATAAAACAAAAATAGCAGCTGCAAAAGAGATTAACATTCCTAAATTTCATTTGAACCTGATATGTTATTTTTCCAACAGCAACATACATATATACTGATTTTTAAAATCTATCCTTTATGAAACTATATCTTTTTAAGAAAAAGATGGATTTTTTTTTTTTTTTAATTTCACTGCTTCTTAATATTATCCATGAATTTCATGAACATTCTTCCCCTCTGCCCAGGAATTTTGCATTACATTTTCTTCTGTAATTATTATCAAAGAAAATCTACAATTGTTTAATATTGAAAAGGGATTTTAATATTACTGATTAAGAATTAAAGATCTGCCTAATAACGATTTACAGCAATCCTTGCACTTTTGTTACTTACAGCTGTCAAATGGCTTTCAAACTGAGCCCCATTCACCCTGTGCCTGTTTTAAAGTTTTATATAGGGTCTGTTTTCCAATTAAGTGGCCAGTCATAGATGAAACCTTTCCTAATCTTTTTCATATATATAATAAAACTGAATGTAATTTATAAAACAGAACTGGAAGTGCTGACAGTATAAAACAGTTTATTTTGCAGTCTTGGTCAAAACATATGGCAACAACTTTTCTAGACTCCTGCCAGATGGCGGGTCTTAATCGATTTTGCCTGTTGTGCTGTATGCTAATTCTCTGTGAAAAGTGTTTCTTTAAACTCAATTAAAAAAATAATGACTTTCATTTTCTTACTAAGTGACTAATGCTAAAACTGTCATTTAGATAGGTCTGTTTAAGTTTGAGAAGTTTTTGAAAACCCCAAGATATTTACACAACAGGTAAAATTGATCCTAATGGCCTTGAAAGCTGTGATTGTTATTCATCAGCACACGTATCATTTCAGGTGAATCTGAATAAGCTTACCTTTATGGTAATATTCTTTATCTTGCATTTCTGTTTTTCTTGTGGCTTTTTTAACAATAGTGTTTCATTTTGCAAATTAAAGTACTTTTGAGCACCAAAGACCCTGGAGTAAAATCTCAAATGATCAACGCTAAACTCATTACTCCTAACTCTAAACACTCTAAACTAGAAAAAGAGTATAGCATCTATCTCCGCATCTCAATAAAGATACTTCATGATACAATAACTGTTATAAACTTTAACTACTGATACACCAAACACATTTCTGTGCATTGCGTACATCTCCCATATTAAAATATTGTATTTTATGTGACCATAATACATTTAATAAATGTTGCACAAAAGCAAGTCTCCCAAGTTATTTTAACAGGCAATTTTTGTTTTGGTAACTATGAAATTTCCTCTCTGCCCAATAAATAACGAGGCATGAATTTTTGATAAAAGCAGTTCCTGATGGACGAACATAGTGGACACAAAAACATTAAATTCTACTAAAACTCTAACAGCTATAGTTTCTATATATTTTGATAAATATGTTAATAATGTGATACCTTAATAAATATATATTTTTTAAAGTCTGTGAGTTAATGGGAAATATAATAAATCTTTATACATTTTGGTCTACTTTTACTGCCATTGTTCCTTTCTTATACGTATTATTTGTGGTGCAGGCTGAGATTTTGAACTAAAATAAGATGTGTGCATAAGAGAAATCAAATGAAAGGAACTAGTCCCCAGAGAAATATGCAATCCTTTTGTAGAGCCTAGCTTTAATGTAGACCGGTACTTAACATATTCACAACTTATAACATATGAAATGGGTGTATGTTGAAACAAAATATCAACCAGATCTATTCTCCTTACCATGTTTATTTTATGACTTCTTTCTTTTGAAATAGAGCAGGGGTATGGTAATATGTACACAGACTAAATAGGTTGTGTTTTCTTGAGCAATAATCCCACACAAGTACAAGGCAGAAACACTGTTTTTCAATATAATCCAGCAAGGGCAAATGACAACATTACCTGGTGGCTGGTATCTTTTATAGTATGGCTGTGACATATTTTATGCATCACAAAGAATGATCAAACATTTTTCTGGAGCCTTTCTGTCATGGAATGTGGCCCCATGCCCCATGTATACCTTTACGTTAGGCTGTTATACACCTAAACTCTAAATTAGGTATCTGTTACCAACTGGTGACTATTTTGCAATCAGAATGTATTTAGGAACAGTGTAAAATTTTTATTTTTTATTGTTTTTAATAATTTGTTTCATTCAGTACATTATAATAATTGTGTGGAACACATTTAAGATAAATAGTGCACATACTTGGTAATAAAATTGCCACTGTAGGTAATGAAATATTTTTGAATGGACCATATGCTTATATTTTGGAAAATAAATTGAACGACAGCTTACTAAAAGTTGGTTGTCTGGGGGTTTTGGAATATAGTACTTAGTAATATTTTAGAGATTCTCATTTACAAAATTACGTTGACTCAGAACTTCTTAGTAATTAAACTGAGTTCTTCACCATGTTAACTGTGTTTAAAACAAGGTCCAAACACAGGTTTAACATCTTTTGCAATATATTGTCAAGAGTGAGGACAGTGTTCTTTGCTGGTCAGCCAGTTCATTCCACACACATAGGCTTCCAGTGTAATTTAAGAAATCTCAGGTGTCCAGTATCATGGATTGTTAAAGTGACAATAGCTTTGCCTCTGTGGAGGGGAATCAGGAAGCTGAGAGTGTATACAACAAGGTATCTTAGCAATGATGGGTATTTACACTTAGCAACCTGTTCAAACCCTGGATGAGAGGCAAACCATAACACCACATCAGTTTTTTTACAAGAGAAAAGAGTCTGTTCTTCAGATTAACTGTGTTTCAAAGTAAATTCTTGTAAACAACATGGATCTAGTCATGATTGGCAGGGAGCAGACAGCAATCTTGATAGTCGAGCATTGCCACCATCACAATGACAGGGGAGTGTGGTCTAGGCAGAGCTTAGGAGAAGCCCTCTCATTCTGTCTCCAAGCAAAGCTTGTGGGCTTGCTTTTCCATTTTGAGATTTTTGGTGGCAGGACCCAGATTCATTTGATTTTGCATCTTGTCAACATACTTTGAGCACTACAAGAGATCTGCTAAGAAGACCACTTTTGCTGAAAGAATAGGAATCAATAGGAATTAGTAATGCCCAGGAGTAGTCCATTAGAAATGTAGGTATTACTTTGGAAAGCACTATAATAAATAATAAAATAATGACCAAGCTGTGCTCTCTTGGGCATCGTTCTAACAGGGAGAAAGTAGATAACTTTGGCCATGTATTCCTGTCTATGCAGGATAGTCTAGAAGGGTATTTTTTATCAGTTAATACCTTACATATGCTTCAACAGGAGACAAAAGGTAGACTTTTATATTTGTGTCTCTGGTATCTTCCGGTGTCTATATTTTCTGCTGCTCTAAAAGGAGAGAAATAACGTCCTTTTTTGACAATACTGTTTAGATCTCACACAGATAAGCAGCTGCCAGTCAGACAACATGGTCATCCGCAAATTTCCATTTCTTTCTTCAGTCTAGAGTTATTCTGTTCATCTTCACATACCTTATTTTGGACCACAGCCTGCAGACAGAACTCTTTCTCTTCTCTCAGCGGTAGCAGTGGGAAAGCACATTTTCTGAGTGGCATGAATCACATAGTTTTTCTTTGAGATACCTAAAAAAAAAAGAAAAGATGCATTGATTACTGAGGTTTAAAAAATGGAAGCAGAATTAGAAGGGAAAAAATAGAAAATGGACAAATAGGTATAAAAAGAGCATGAAAGACATATTTTCTGTTTCTCTTTTTTCATAATGCCTTTTAAAATATTGCTTCATGATAATAACTCTCCTGTTGCAATAATGAAGTGTAGATTTGCCAAAGTGACCACAGGGTCTATCTGTTTATGGATAAAGGAAGGAACCAAGCATCGTTCTGAGTGGGAAGTTAGAATTAAATTTTAGAAGTCTCTTTTCCTACCTCTCATAATCTAACATGTAATGAGTAGAAGAATTGGGAAACATCCCCTCCTTCCTGATAGCATGCAAAGTCCAGTAAGAAAAAAAGCAGGCAATAACCCAAGGAAGAAAAAATATTCTTATACCATTATCAAGGGTAGATCCAAACCACTGAGGTTTCAACAAGAAGATTGCATTGACTTCTATGAGTTTCCTCACTTCTTTGTGGAAAGTGAGGGGAGGCAGGCAGGGGCAGAAAGAGGAAGAAAAGAGAGAATGGAGCATGGAAGTCCATGGGTCCAAATACTGCTGGGATGTGGAGGAAAGGGCACTGGAAGTCTGTTTTTCCTTTGCTATGCAGACCAAAGCTTGCATATTAGAACCCTACTGAATTTATTTCTGAAATATAAGGTGAAATCCTACTAGCCACCTAGTAGCATATGTACTATTACCCAAGGAAATATTTACAGCACACATTCTGGACAACTTCTGAATGGCAAAATAAATGTAAGGGGGTTGGTGGGGATGGTGGGATAGATCCATACCTTGAAATGGATACAAGCATACAAATTCTTCTTAAAAAAGCAATGAAGTAATAAATATTTAACTTAAACTCAGCTTTTCCTCTTAGAAAGGCATTAGTGTAACAGGTTGGAAGTTTAACTGTTAAGATGGCAAAACTCTATCCATATTTGAAGTTACTCCAGTATTTTTAATGTAGAAATTATTTTGAACCAACATTGGATATTTTGCCTTTATTTTTGTTTACTTTTTCTTTTTTATTCTGTTTTTCTCTCCCTAGGGGGACAACTTTGAACCAATGCTTACAACACTTGTAGTACTCACAGAATCCAGTGAAGACAGTGTAATCTTAGAAGCACACCATACAGCACAGTAGCCTGGGGAAGCCCTTAACCCTGCCTAATGGATGGAATAAAATTGCTTATTTTAAGAAATGTAAAATGTTCAAAGTTTACCAAACCCACTCATTCTTTACAATTTAGACCTTTCTGTAAAAAGCTTTGACATTTTTTCTTGGTTTTTTTTTCTTTTTCTTTTTCTTTTTTTAATAGGTTTGGTGTCTTGGTTTGTTTGTATAGAACTAGTAACATTTATATATATATGTGTGTATATATATTTCTAATGTATAGAAAATGGTCATTCTCACAATCAGCAAGGAGAAATTCTTTAAAAAGAAGGTATGGAGAGTTTCAGAGTAGCTAGATGACTGTTTTTATTTATTTCCTAACTGTTGGTCTACATGCATCAAACCTAATATAGATTACATGGTGTGTGAGAAAGCAAAAATTATGCTCAGCTAACTTTTAAACACTGAACTTAGTTTCTCTTCCCTTTCCCTTTCCCTTTCCCTTTCCCTTTCCCTTTCCCTTTCCCTTTCCCTTTCCCTTCCCCTTTCCCTTTCCCTTTCCTTTTCCCTTCCCCTTTCCCTTTCCCTTCATCATATTTATTTAAATTTATCAAGTGCTGGTTGGCCTGAAAGTATTTCTAATGCATCACAATTCTGACTTGCCATATATTTATTTATGGCCTTTATCAATAACAGATGAGCAATTGTACACAAATTGTATGGTGATCATGTGGCATGGATAATTATCCACTGCAGACTGGGAAGGGGATATCAGACAACTTCTCATCTAAAACAGAATTAGAAAACAGGTTTATGGTGGTATACTAAGTCAAAGTTGTAAATGTACTTTGGTTTAAATATATACCTGCAATACTATCTTAATTAATGGAGAATCCTAGACTTCAGTTAATTTAACAATCAAATACATACATAGAAATTTTTTTTTTACACAGAAAATATATACTCTTATTTCTGTGTTTCATTGGTATAGGATCCATATTTCAGCTGGAGAAACTCTCACAGAAACTGAGCAATCAGCCTCTCTGGGCACGGTGTAGTAATGTACTAGCTTGTGTGTATGAGGTCTTATTATAGAGATGTCAGTTTTAGTTTGAAACATAAACATATTTTTATTTATACATTAGTGCTTATAGTGATCAATGACCATGTGTGCAGTATATTAGAATTTGGTTTTGATCAGTAGAAAGCAATTATTCATAAAACTCAAAACAGAAGGCAAAGTTGTGAAAGAAAGGAGAAGAATTATGTCTTTCTTACAGGGAAGGTAATTTTAATATAGACGAGATTGGTCCAAGTCCTGCAGTTTGGATTGATAGATTATCTAGCAGAACTATCATTTCAATAATCTCAATGACAGTGCAGCAGTGGATACTTGGTACAATATTATAAATTAAATTTACTGCAAATGTCATTGCAGAGAATATGGAAAGAGATCCGTCATTTGTATTTGTAGAAGTTAAGATAAGGAAAAATTTAAGATTCTTTGACAAAACATAACAAAAAAGTATCTACATTATATAGCCATGCTACCATTTCTCTAAAAGATTCCTTTCATCATTACTTTGCTCATTAGGATACTTGAATTACACCAGTGTTTATTTGAAGAGAGAGGAATGATGTTCTCTTAAGCAGAGATATACTCTTCATGAAATATTTTTCCAGGATTAAAGAGTACCTAATTTCTGTGTTTCAGAAACACTTTTTCAGAATGTACAGACTGCTTCAGTCTGATTACAGTCTACTTATGGAGCTGTAAAAGCTAAACTGTGAATCAGTAAATTAGTGTTCACCTATATAGAGAGTCATATATTGACATGACAGGGATGTTGGCAACATAGATACCAGGCCAGTGACGTAAAAGCTCTGGAATACAGTGGAATAAAGAACAATAACAAAAGTATTCTTTCTGTTTGTTTTTTTGTAGCCCCATTTTATTGCTTTCTTTGCCATCACAAGGTCATATATAATGCAATCTGAAAGCTTTAAGCAAAATTACAGAATAGTTTAATTTGCAGGTACCTGAAAATCCATTACAACTCGCTGAAGATAAATTCTCCTCAAGGTTGGAATTCTTAAGTTGAGACAAACTTTCTTACCTCAGGGAAGTTACTGGGACTTATCTTTGAAAGCAGAATTGTACCATAAATATTAAAATACAATTAATGAAAAGAAGTTTAGTTGTTGGGTTTCTTGGTGTTGTGGTGGTGGTTGTTTGGTTTTCTGTAAAATGCATGCTGAAATTAAATAAATGCAAATAGAAATAAATTATATTGCAACTTAACCCTCAATATGCAATATCTTTATCTGCAAAAAAGTGTATACATATTTTTAGATTAATTCAGTCAATACACTACAAAATACAAGAGATCCTATTAATTTTAATTATGTAAATTTTAATTTATAATTAAAATAAGATATGGAATTGTTCTAGCCAGTGTCCAATGCAAAATGTATTCGTACAGAGATGATATCAGGTGAGACCCTGGAGATCTGAATTCTATAAGTTTTATATGTTTCTTTAAAGTGTATATGAATACTGTTGAATGCTTGGTTATTATTTGTAATAGAAGTTATTTATTAACTTATGAAATAACACTCAACATTTAAGTTACTGTGAGATGAATTATATTGATGTGCTTGATTTTATATTAATTGTACCTTCATCATAAAGACTTACATGGATCCTCCTGTGTCTCTTAAAACAAAGAAACCAACAAAAAATAACACCTAGCTCCATATTTTTCCTTATTTCCTTCTTTTACTTCCCAGTTACTTCCTACTTCCTTCCCTGTGTTGTCAGCAGGTCAAGGGATGTGATCCTTCCCCTTTGCTCAGCACTGGTGAGGCCACACCTGGAATGTTAGGTCCAGTCAGTTCTGGGCTCCTCAGTTCAAGGCGTGGACATACTGGAGGGAGTCCAACAAAGGACTATGAAGATAATCAAGGGACTGGAGCACCTCTTAGAGGAAAGGCTGGGAGAGCTGGGACTGTTCATCCTGGAGAAGAGAATGCTCAGGAGGGATGCCATCGATGTCTAAAAATACCTGAAAGGAGGGTGCAAAAACATCAGAGTCGGGCTCTTTTCAGTGGTGCCCAGTGACAGGACCTGAGACAATGGGTACAAATTGAAAGACAAGAAGCTCCATCTGAAGGTCAGGAAACACTTTTTTACCATGAGGGTGACGGACCACTGGCACAGGTTGACCAGAAATGTTGTGGAGTCTCCATCCCTGGAGATATTCAAAAGCCATCTGGACATGGCCTTTGGCAAGATATTCTAGAGGTATTCTAGGTGATCAGGCTCAAGCAGGGGTATTGGACAAGATGACCTCCAGAGGTCACTTCCAATGTCAACCATTCTGTGCTTCTGTGATTTCACATTCATGTTTCAGTAATTATCCATTCAACCACTGCAACATTGACTTTTCTCCCTGGGCTTTTCCCTTGAACCAAACCCACATTTTTCCTCAATTAATTCATATTTTAGAATTGGTTACACCATGGCACTTACTAAAGGGATGATATTTTGTGCTGTCTTTAATTTGTGAAGGGAAGTTAAATCAAAAGAGTTTCACTTAATTCTACATTATGCCTACACTTACAATGCAAATTGAATGTATATAATGCATGTATTGTAATTAAGCTTTTGTTGAAAATAACATATCAATGATTTAAAATACTCTAAAGGGACATGTATGAGGTGAAAATAGTCTGCGTCTGCTGTAACCTACCAAATAATTAAGAAAGCTCTTTCATGGAACAATAGAAGCAGCAGAGCGCTACTGAGACATTGCAAGAATCAGATATTTTGATTTGGTTTACCTATATATATATAGATATAGATATAGGTATAGATATAGATAATCTGCTATGTTCTGCTGTATTTCATGTTTGTCTTCATTCAATTATAGTTATCCCTTTCTGGTGGACAAGAAGTTTATAAGACTTCCCTTGACACCAAAAGGTACACGATCTAGTTCCATTTGTCTAGGAAATTGACACTAATGTGTCAAAATGGGAGAAAAAAAATCTGTCAGTTCCGTAAGGATGTGTAGGAAGATAACTTGAGATACCTTGCAATGAATGTGCTGTTTGAGACAGAGGTCATATTTACCATTGAGAAAATACAGATAATTACTTCTACACTAGATTTTTTCTTCTTCACATTTCTCTGGAAATATCCCTTAATACAAATAGTTGCACAACTATATATGACAATTATTTTAATTCCTAACACAGTAATTGTTTCTAAAATAGCTATAATAAATCTACAACTAATCAGATTTTCTATCCTTTAGCAAATCTACTACCAAGGAAAACAGAAAAAGGCAAAAATTTCTGAATGTTACTAGGATAAGCATTTTATTTCAAACATTCCTGATTTTAAGATTAATAAGTGTATATAACTGAACATTTATGTCATATCCTTGTTTGCCTACTTAGCCAAAGCAATATTCAAACACATTACAAAAATCTGTAGCCCTTCAGCATGCACAAAGCAGAGCTTGAGACTACTGCCATATAAGGAGTTTTTTAGAAACTCTTATTTATATGACTGTGTGCAATTGTTTACATTTTTTTATTAGTTATTAGAGAAAAAAGTTGTTATGTTGATTATAGCAAGGATTTGCTTTGTAGGAGTTTGTTTGGTTTTTTTTTTTTTTAAAGAAAACCCTACATTTCACTAAAGTGCATTAAAGGATGAAATGACCATGATTTATTGCAAAGAGCAATTTCCAGCTGAGACAAAGTTATTGGAACTACTACTGGCTCAGCTGGAGGGAGGGAACGTTCTTGGAGGACATTGTAAAGTAACTAAGTACAGACTCTAAGTGTCCTACTTTTAGTTACAACCACAGTAATATGCAGAACGTATGTGCATATTAAATCCAATCACAAGTGGAGAAATGTCTAATGAGTTACATTTCCTGTGGTATCCAACCTCCATATGGCAGGTACCATATTTATCACACCATATGCTTGATACCATAGACAAGAATACATTCTGTAAACATGATTATGGCACCTTTTCATTGATTCAAGGAGTGGCATTCATACAGAAACTGTTTCATACTTCTGCCAAGATGGAATAGCTGGAAGGAAGTCTGTAAAGTATTACCAGAAGTTTCCCCATTGGGAATGCTTTTCCCAAGGATCCCTCAATATCAAAATCCGGAATGACTAGTTGACGTTAAAATACTTCACATGATTTCACAATGGTGAATATTCTATTTTTTACATTAAGATCTTACTGTCAGGTTAATGTTTCTCTATCCTCAATGGCATGTCTGTTTTCCTGTCTCTGCCACTGAAAAATTTTGCCCGATACTGAATGGGTTTGAAGTTTTTATGAAAGTACGAAACCTAAATGTATTCCTCATTTGTCACATTTTAAAAAAATATTTCTATGTCTAGCCTAATGACAAAGTCTAGGAATCCCACTGAGACATTCATTATGGATTATTGTATACAGGGTTTGGAAGAAATTAAACCAAAAATTCAATCATATGTGTTTACTAGAATATTACTTCTTAAAGTTTTCTTTTGGTACAGATTTTTTTTTTTTTCTGTTTAAAAATCAAGATCATTGGCACAGAAGCATTTATCTCTTTTATTAAACAGTCTCTAGTCAGTCAGTTATAAGAACATGCAACAGCTGTGGTGGAAAAAGTCAAAGGTTGTGTAACCCAGCATCCTAGCTTAGGTCAACAGTGAATGCTTGAGCAAGAATATAAAGAAAAGTGAAAGCATAAGATGATAATTTTTCCAAATGCTCTTCCAGCACCCCACAATGGGTGGCTCTTGGACTGGCTGAGCAAGAGACAGCGTGACTACCATTATATATTTTTTTTAGTTTTCAGTATTTCTTTATATACTTTTTTTTTTAATCCATGTTCATTGTAAGCATAAAGTAATTGATCATTCAAGCATAGTCCAGAAACACCCTTAAACTGTAACGTTTTCATGGATTTTTAAGAGAGCCCTGTATCCCACCTGCTTTCCAGTCGTTATGCCAGAAAGGCATGGATGTCCCACAGTTCTCATGTCATATCCATCATTCCTCTGTAGATATCTCACATGTCCTAGGGCTTCTCAGACAGTACCAGATATGCATGTTTATGCACCTGAATCAAGTCTGTAGTACCTACAACAGATACCAAGGGTTTGGGACTTGCTTTGCATGATCTCAATCCTACCTAAATAGGCTCTAATTGCTAGAGGGTGGGGTGCATGGTAATGCCACACAAAGATGAAGAATCGCATTTAAGCTTAAAAATGAATACTAAAAATCAGTGAGGAAAGGTAAGAGAAAACAGAAGTAAAGAAATTAGGTATCAAGGAAGATGGAAAAAATAGGGTGTGAAACAGGGAATAAAATCTGGCAGAAGAGATGTTAAACTGAACAAGAGCAATCGATAGAGCTTTAAATTGAAAAGAATCATAGAAAGTTAATCTAAAAACTCAGAGGTATTTGGAGAATCTTAAACTATAAATCAAAGTATAAAAAAGGGTTTAAAATAGGAAATAAGAAAAGGTATAAGGGTAGATTTGGGTTTGTTTCGTGTTCATATTGAAATTTTGCACTATCTCTTCTTTGATCAGATTTAATCTATTAGGTTTAACTTTGATTTTGAAAAAGGCAAGAAAAATACAACATTAGTCATTTTTCGCATGCTGTGATACAAACCAGTATGTATATAAGCAGGTGAAAAATATTATAAAACAAATTATGAGAATGGCTTAAGTAGGCAAAAATGCAGGGAACGCTCCAATGCTGCAATATATCTTTTTAACCCGTTTCATTGGGTTTAATACAATGGTTTTAGAGCAGTTGCCAACTTTCCTATTATGTGCTGCATTAACTAGGCATATGGAGTAAGTTAACAACAAAGTGGTAAATTTCATTGCTTTTGTTGGTTTAAGCCAGACCTTTAACTTCACTGTTTTGCATTTAATAAAACACATTATCAAAAAGAAGCGTGACATCTCCTTATAGAAAAATATTTTATCTACATAAAGGCAAATTAAAGAGCAGGTGGTGGATTTAGAAGAACCTGTTTCAGCTATCATTCCATACCATTGAAAGAAATATTCTCACTGTTATTAGAGACTATCGGGAAAATCAAAACCCAAGGCTAAGTGAATAACTCCTCCTAGAATTCATAATTACTTATCCAGAAAAGGATTCCATTACAGTACATCTCAGGTGGGATGAAGGCCTGTGATAGGAAAAAATGAACACATTTTAAATCTGATTATATGTGAATATTTCATAATTATATATAGCTTTAAAAATGTATCCTTCTTAGAAATCCTGCGCAATAGCTTCAATTTTAATCCAGTTAATGCATGTAAGAATGTAAATTCATCCTCACTAAACAAAACCTCCTTGTACTTGTATTTCAAGTATACTATACAAATGCACCTGAAACTCTGCAAGGTGGGTCCCCCGCAACAGGAAACTATCAAGCTACACTGATTTCAGGGAAATTGTAACAAATTATTCCTCCAGCCAGGGATCAGCATGGAATATGTAAGGGTTTGTCTTTTGAACAGTAATGGTGTCTGACAACATATTGTAAAACAAAGTTTTATTGAGATAGTAGGAAAGCTGAGCAGCAATGTGACCATGAGGAAGCTCTCCTAATCCCAGATAGCAAATGCAGGATCATAAGTGATGTCTTGGCTCTGGCAGACTGCCAGGGACACATAGAGTTGTGGTCATCTGGCCATAACAGCCACTCATGCAACTGCCTTTTCAATGTAAGAATCACAGTACCCCTTGGCTCTGGTGGTAGGGTGATGTGAATCATACCTTACATGAATAACACAGGTGGCATCCTGCCCATGCTGCTGATCCTGGGCAAGGGCAGGGTGTTGGCAGTCTGCCTGTGTGGCTGGTATTGCTCAGGGGCCAAGGTGTCAGGAGGCAGGGTGGCTGGGTCTTAAAAGCAGTGTCTATTTTTTGATTATAATACGTAGATCAGTTTGTATTCTGATCAACTTCAAACTAAAAATTTTTTACTCCAAGATATGTCACAATGCAGAATAACAATTAAAGCCACAAACTCTTTTTAATGGATAGCTGTCAGGTGGCTGTATGGCCCACAGACCAGATTTTTAAAGTATCTCATAACCTGAAGATACATACCCAATGGGATTTTAAAAAACAGTCAGGTGTCTAACTGTCATTGATTTAACTGAGGGTAAAGGACAGGAATTAAATGCTGAAAAAACAGTGATAGAATTCCTTTCAGACTCTCTTACATAATTTTTATATCCTGCAGAACAGGGAACTAGCTAGTACTTGAAAGAATGAATGTTTTAGTTAATTTTATTATGTTACTAAATGTAACGTTGCTTAGCTACCACAGTGGTAAGTACCTCAGAAAATCCTGCTTCAGGAAGCTTCATCTTTTTTCTCTTTTCCTCTTTTGAAGCAACAAACAGGGAAAGCAGCACAAATCTCATTGTATCATCTCATTTTAGCAATCTATTTTCACTATATTCCAAGTTTTGTTTCATATTTTCTGTGACTTGCAGTTACAGTGCTAATACAGACTATTGTTTTACCTCTATCTCTCTGATTTGTGTTTAGAGGGGTATGTTCTCCTGGGGTCTCTCCGAAGCACATGACTCAAGAGAGAACAAGTACTGTATTTTACACATGGAGTTGTCTGCCCCCATTAGCAAAGTACAGGAGCATTGGAACTACAGACTCCAGAGCACAGCAAGACCCGTCTCATTCCAAGTCAAGCCAGGGAGACCATACCACAGAGTAGCAATTGGGACTGCTCCCTAGAGTGCCAGCGAGCACGACATGAGCAAACGCAGGATTAATATATTAATGCATCCTGGAAAGAAGCCTGTAAACATGTGTATTAGTGCTTAAAAATGATAAGGAAATGGCTTTCATGAACTAGGAGGTTCCCTCCATATGTGGCTTTCCTTGCCAAGATTCCTCTACTGTGAAAGGAGAGACACTCTTCCAGAAAAGCTGGCCAAGGAAGGTTTGTGGCTCACCAGGTTTCTTCACTGCTCAGTCACTTGTTCCTACTCAGATAGGGAGTGCTGGTCAGTCATTTTGCAATGAAGATAAAGTGAAGCATTTGAAAACTAAAAAGAAGACTGAGGATTTGGCTTTGTGATTTTAAGGAAAATATGAACATATGTTTTGGCATTAATATATACATTTTACACAGATAACGTAGCTATCTTTTTCTATTATAAAATTTCTAGTTGAAATACATGTAAACACTCCCTACCCCCAAAAAATCAACCCCAAAGAAAATACCTTCCAACTGTACCTCTAGTATTCATCTACTATTTGGATTATTGCAATATTTTCTATTTGTATGGGAAGAGGTAGTAACTTGAATATCTACAGAAGCATTCTAATATAAGATGTCACAATGTCCATCCTAGTTCCTCCTTTACCATACTTATCACTTTTCGGAGCTCTGACTGCTGAGTTGGCATTTTCAAGGCTAAGGGATTTTTCTCATTTTAAAACCACAGAATCTAGAAATAATTAATAACTGATCAAATATTGTTCCTTTTGTTGTTGTTGTTGTTGTTGGGCTTGGAAGGGTTTTTGCTAACCTTATAAATGGTTCAAGAATGCTGTACCTCCACAAACTTTCCTCTGTAATGTCAACGAAAAGTTAGTCCAAGATGAAGATTCTTGAAGTCTCCCAAATCCTCTAAACTGTGAACAAGGGATGCTGCTCTGAAGTTTGCTGGGATGTTACACCCCTTTGCCTCAGCATCTTCCCTATCAATTAGCATAGTAAATTGCAAAAGAGAGCAACTCCATCTTTTGGAGTACCAATTGACAGCTTTCCCAGATGGTACTTGATTGTCAACTCAAGACCATAAACTTCAAACATATTTACAATTTTCAGAAGTCATAAGTCCTACACCATTGTGCTCTTGAGCTTTTACTCTCTTTTCTCCACTTTTCCTGCTGACAAAAGGAGCTGTAAGTGATATATCCCCACTCTTCCTGGAGGTGCCCACTAAGTCAGGTTTTATGTATTCATGTTCTCTTATGCAGAATTTTTCTGGGGATTTTGTGTTATGAAATAGGGCTGCAAAAATCCAATCCCCCCCAAACCAATAAACAATAACTTTTACAACTGATAGTAGGTTTACCTTTTTTAGTTTTCACTTGAAGAAATATCTTTGAAAGTTATTGATTCCTGCCTCCTGTCTCCAGCACAGGCGAGGGTGAACCAGTAGCTGGCAGATGAGCAGGAACCGATGGCGGGGAGCAGGGAACAGTTTTCTCTCTTGACAGCAGGAGTTTTAGGACATGCTTGATCTCCTCCCTTAAAAGTTCTCACTTCCTATGTCAGAACGTGGATTTGGCTATTGATCAGCTCAGTGAAATTACTAAATGCAATGGTGGTATTACTCATTGATCTAAATTGTATTCCATTATTTAGTCAAATGCAGAAGAAATATCCAGTCATAAGGCTCTAACATTCTGCCAAAAACTGTGTGGAGAAGTCAAAGTCCTGATGCAATGGGAGTTACTATTAATATTCACTGCAGACCTCCTGTATTCTTACAAATGCTTTCCTAGTTGAAACACAGTTCTCGCATCAGAAGAATATTTGTCTGGGAACTGTACACTGGTCCACTGGGCTTGTCCTCTGTCTCCTGTTGCTCTGGCCAAATCTGTGCAAGTGAGTTCAGGACAACCTCAGAAGAACACTCAGGAAAGTAGCAGGGTTTTCCCCCTCCTATGGCCCTATACCTGTATGGCTAATCAAATGTGGCCAAGCACATGGCCATGCTTCCATGGAAGACAACATAGAGCAACCTCTTCTGAACAATCTAGGGCCACTAAAGCCAGCCATTCAATAGCTGTCAAAGGTACCGTATTCCATTTGTACTTCTTGGTAAGTTACATGGTCTTGTGATTTTCTTGTGAACTTCTGTCTATTTGGGGAATATGTTTTGACACGCTTGTAACATTGCTGTCTAGCTTAAACCCACCCTCAAGATTTTACAGCTGTGGATGGGTTGACTTCCTCAGGGTCTTGTTCATTCTGGAAACTATTCTATTTCAAGTAGAAATCTATGCCAACTGTCAAACCTATGACCAGTGAGGCTTAGCCCTTCTGATTTATAAAATTATTTTCTTGTTTCTACTTTAACATGTCATATTGGATGGTGAAATGGTAAAACAGACATATTGCAAAAACAATCCTTTTCCCCCAAACCCTGCGTTTCTCTTTGAAACAGCTTGCTTTCAATCAGTGGGACTGAAACAGGTGTTGAATATTTTCACCGTTAACGCCTCACATTGAATCCATCTTCTCCCTCCCCAGAGGAAAAAAAAACCCAAAAAACAAACCACCAAACAACCCCAAACAACTCCAGCCAAACAAAAAGCTTAGTCCTGTTAAACTATAAAATCCTAATGGCTTCCTGTGGCCAAAGAGCAAACTATATTTCCCTGAAGGGAAGCATACCTTCAGCAGTCCAAATAAGACATGATTCTATTTGACAGGACATGTTGTGGTCAATATTACTTAAGAGATCATAAGATCATTCCAATAGCTCATTATGCTATGGTAGACTGGCAATCCCCATGAGTTTCTGTATGCAATAAAATTCTGCATAGTAAGTCTGTTAGATTTACTACACACACACACTATTCCAGACTACTTCTTTGGATTTCCAAGAAGCAGGGCACGGTTTTTATCATCACCCTGAGCTTAACCAAAGCATAACACTTCCATTCTTCTCCATACTAACGTAGCTGCTCAGCTCTTCATAGTTTCCATTTATGCGGCCTAAAATTATAGTAATGTTGGACTAAGGACTCGGTTTATCTCTCAGTTTTTAATGGAATAATTTTACCTAATTAATTCAAAGCCATCAGATCATCTGCAAACCAATAAATGGATCAAAAGCATTAACCTAATCCTGAAGCAATACCGGGAGTGTTTGAAAACTGTCAGAAAATGTCCTTCTCTATTGTACCAGAATTTTATGATTATATGTTTATACCAATACCTAAAAATTTCCTGAAAGAACTAGAAATAGATTTCTTGGATCTTTTTCATAATTTTTCTCCAGACTTAGTGGGCTACCTATTACCTTAACCTATGTTTTACTTTTCAGGTTCATTTCAGCTTTAATGAACCCTTTTCAAGTCTTTCATAGAAAATGTATTTACTGAGTATTAAGTGCCACTACTTCAATTGTTCTGCTGAATGAGGGTAAACATTTTGAAGGCTTCTTTTTTTCCTTATTACAATTTATGCCCTGCCATAACTCTGCCATTGTTCCTTACTGTTGCTTTTTGCTTCACCTTGTCCTTTCTGAAATTTTCAAACCTGGCTTTTCCCCAACACTGATTGCCTCAGATCCTTCATTCCTTCCTCAGTCCCATCCCTTCCCCAGCCCTAGCCTCAGGCCTATCTTTCCCTTCCTGTTTTCAGATCCTTACAACTTAGATTCATTCCCTGGATCTTCAGGGTTTTCCAGCCTGAGCTGAGAAGCTTTGTAGTTAATTAATACTTGACCCCAACTGTACCTAAGTGTAGTAAGGCAGTGCTATGGGGTTTTTTCTATAATCTGTATCAATTATGATTGTAGACCCAGATATCTGCTCTGGGTTTTTTTGGATCTGTCTGGACAAACCCCAGCTCTGTATTAAATAGTAGTCTTTCCAATGTGTTTCATGTTGTAATATCTATGCACAGATGGTCAAACTTCAAATCTTTGCCCTGTCTGCACAGCAGCTAGAGGAGTTGGCATCTGCAGTACAGTAATGTGCCTGAGTTACCTTTACTCTAGGTAATTCAGACAAAAATAGCAAATGGGAGAGCATGGCCTTCAGCACCTGAAGGTAAAAGCCCACCAGGAATCCTTTCCATTTACTCAAGGGACTGAATCTTGTGTTGTATCTTCAGGGCAATTATAGCCTAAACTAGCTAGATTAAAGCCAGAGGAAGTAGCTCCTTAAATTATACCTTAGAATCAGAAAGAAGGCATAGTCTTAGAGAGAGAATTAAATATTGTTATTATATCAGTCATAGTCTATAAACATGCATGTTTCATTATGACAGTAAAAAACAGACTAAATGTACAAAACAGGAAATGTATTCCAAGATGCTAAGTATGTGCATCTAAGGTCACATAAAACTACATTAAATTAAATTCTGTTATTTGAGTAATAGTATGTGGTCATTGAATTAATGACTATTGTAATGAACCTCTATAAAGAGCCCAAATTAAGATTGCTCATACAGGCTTCACTTTGGCATTTCCTGACAAGGTTTTTAATCATATAACTTCAAGGTTCTCTGAAGGCAGAGGATAGGGGACTGTCCTCCCTTCCTTCCTCCCTCCCTCCCTCCCTCCCTTCCTCCCTCCCTCCCTTCCTTCCTTCCTTCCTTCCTTCCTTCCTTCCTTCCTTCCTTCCTTCCTTCCTTCCTTCCTTCCTTCCTTCCTTTCTTTTTCCTTTTTTTTGGTCAGAAATGGCATCCAGATAAGAAAACACCACACTTAAAAAGAATTCTAACCATGTTTATACAAGGAAAGACCAATCATACTCTAAAAACAGATTATTATTCCTTCAGGGCTTCATACCACACAAAAGTCAGGAAGGGTTTTACCCTCCACACACAGTGAAGTTTGGATTGACGTTGTTTCAGTGCTCATTAGCAAAGAGAGTCAGAGAAACGTGATAAACAGTATTATCTGTTACACTAATAAAGCAAGTTGAATTTTTACTTACTGATGACAGTGTTTGGTATTTTCCACCCACCACATAAAAAAAAATAAATCTTTCAAAGAGATTGAATATTTATTTTAAATTATTAGACAAAATCTTACTGTGATTTTATTGGCAAGGTAGTATGTGTTTCCTTAGTCACATGCTGATAATGAAAATCATTGACAGCTCAGTTTCTGCTAGTTTAGGGCTTGATTCTGCAATGTTGAACACTATCATTAAAGCAATGAAAACAGAAAGACAGCAATTTACAAAAGTATTTAGCTGTTAGTGATTAATAAACATTTCCAATAAAACAAAAATTATAATACATGTGAACTTCAGATATCTTGCAGAGTCATAGAATTGTTGGGTTGGAAGGGACATTTAAAGGCCATCTAGTTCAACTCCCTCTGCAATGAGTAGGGACACCTTGAAATAGACCAGGTTGCTCAGAGCCCCATCCAGCCTGACCCTGAATATTTTCAGGAATGGGGCATCCACCACCTCTCTGGTCAACCTGTTCCAGTGTTCCACCACCCTCATTGTAAAAAATGTCTTCCTTACATCTAGTCTGAACTATGCCAATGGCTGTTGGGCACAAAGGTCATATTTGCCACTTTTCGTTTCTACAGTTTCCCAAAAGGCTTGTCATAGGAAGCATACCTCACATGTCCCTGCTCATAAATGAAGAAAGTCATGTTATGTGCAAGTATATTCCTCCACAGCTTAGTGACAGAGCCAGTCAAGTGGTTTCTCAGGCCTCTCCTTTCCTCATTTTTCAAGTTGTGTTCACACACTACCCTGTTTAACAGTCAAAGGTCATGAAATATTAGAAAAGAAGGTTATCCCACCCCTGTTGAATGAAACAGGCATTTCTCAGACTATATTCTATCCCTCAAATCTAGTGTTAGCTGAGGAATTTGATGCACTTCGAACACTTATTTCACTGAGATTGATCCTCTGCTATTATACAAAAACTTGCAATAATTGCTTCCAGTCTCAGATCTTGAGCCTCTCTTCACACCTCTTCCAAGCTCCTCAGTGCATTCAACTTTGATTAATGTTGGTGCATCATAGCTTGAGCTATCTTAAACAACAATATATTAAGAAGAGGATATGCAACAAAGTGTCCTCACAAACCAGCAACAAAAATCCACATCTCTACTGAGAAGAGACACTTCCAGGGAACATCCTCAACTACTACTTAGACAAGTTTCTGATAAAACAGGCAACAAAGATGTAACAGTACAAAGGTTGTTTGTGTTCACCAAAAAACAGGTTTCCAGTTAGGCTATCAATTAATTTCTCCTGCACTGCTGAACAGCTATTGCACTGCGGTAATTTTCAAATGCTGTTAAACTGGGCTGAGTTTCAAGTAGTTTTAGAAACACCAAACTGAGTTATTAGTTCCTCTTTCTGATCTCCCCAAACACCCAGTCTTAACCTCATAATCTGTCATATTGACTGAATCCAGAACACATGGATAAAATACTTAATCTGTTTGAAAATGCATTAATATGAAATTAACATTTCTATAGTGACAGATGGGCTACCCAAACTTCCTCCATGAAGAAAAGATGAGCACAATTCTGCATGGCTAGAGGGTGGCTGCACACTAAATGAGCCTAATGGGTGCCTTTGCAGCAGTGACACACTGGAAAGAAATATTCGGTATATTTAGGACATGAGTTCCTGGCTCTATTAATCTGTAATGGTGGTGACCACCTATCCTGGGTGATTTGGTGCTGAGTTTTCATCCAATATACATAAGTAAGAGTGATAGCAGGCACTGATTAGGACAAAAAGAGGAGCACGATCAGTGTTGCTCCAGCAACATCACTGGATTATGAATAGTGCAGTATCGAATGGAGTAATTCCCTCACTCTTCACATGCCCACATTCCTGTACATGAGTGTTTTGAACACATCATAGGGAAGAGAGATGGCAGGGGATCTGGTTGTTGATTTAACTTTCATAAAAGTTTTTGAATTTTTTTACAAGTTTATCTTTGGCAAACAATAAAATTAGACTGTGCATCATACAGCACTTGTTAAAATATGTTTGATCCCTGGAGTATAAAGCTATGTAATTTCATGCTGCTATGTTAGCGGTTTTTACAAAGGACTATACATACCATTTTGCTGGTCAGCTATAGAATTTCATGGGGCTTTTGTAGACCCTACAGTATTTTCTACTCTCACAATTACAGAAGTTCCCCACACATTCTAATGGATTACTTTCTTCATGCTCAATATAGCATTCACTGCAGTGACTCATAAATACTTTAATGCACTTAATGTAGTTAGTTCTATCTGTTGTCCCTGCAGTAAATCTGCAGGAGTCTGTGGGGGGAGGAAGGGATGTAAAAGAAAATATTTTATAATTTACATTATTTCATAATGCATATAATATTTTCTATTTAAAATAAAAAAGTCTAATTTATTTTTAATGTGGGTTGGTTTGGGGATTTTTTTCAGTCTACTAATCACAGAAGTATGTGGACAGGAGTAACAGCTCCCTTTTTGACAGGCTGCACATCCAAGATAGAGTAAGAAATTTGAGGCTGACTCTCTCTTCTCTCTCTCACCTGCAATGGCTGTTTTACTTTCTTTGTCTGCTCGAAAGACATTTTCCTTTCGTTTCATGCTTGGTTTTCTATAACCTTTTCATTTTAATTCATTTGTGAATAATACCAGTCAGAAATCTGTTTATACAGGCACCTTTATCATTTCAACAAGACAAACATTTTTTATTACCTGGAGGGTTAATACCTAAGTATTTTACTGCAGGTGCCTTGTGTATGCATACCAACATGTGTGAACATGTATAGTGCTATGCATGTTACGATTCTTCAAACTTTAATGATAAATATGTCTTTTTCTCACAAATTTTTGTTCACATTTTATTTTTAAAATGTGAAATCAGAAAAAATGTCATCTTTTCCTTTTTCTTTAGGAACTCCACGTAGCCAAAATGGAATAATTTCAGAGCATCTCATAAACGTTTTCATATATCAGACAGCAGAGTTCCCAGTCCAATTCTTCTTCAAAATTTAAGGTATTGTCCAGTTATTATTTACATGTGAGTCTTTATACTAGGTTTACATAAACTTAATACTTCATAGACATTCAGTGAAATTGTGAATTCAGCCATTAGCTTCTCACCAGCATTGTTTGATTTAAATTTCTTAGATTCTCCATTCTGCATTTTAGTCCCAGTGTGGTGCAAGTTCCTAAAATTCACTTTTGCTCAAATACAGATACTTAACATTACCACAAAAACTCTGGCTAGACATTTAAGTAAACTGGTCACTTTATTTTTCATTTTAGAAACGTGCTTAGATCCTGATAGCTGTACTTCTGCAGCATATCTAGAGACTCTATCCTGTTGCTGAGAAGGTGGTTCAGATCCTGACTTCCAGATATGACTGTGAAGGATTTGGTGCAAGTTTCCCTGTGTCTGCTCTCTAGTCCTGTAGATATGCTCATAGTGCGCTTGATGTAGAAAGACAGTGTTTGAGCCAATGACTCTATAATGCAAAATTCTTCGACAGTAGTGAGAACAAGTACTGGATTCCCCCACTCCAGCCGGGTTCTCTTGCAATTACAGCATTCATGCTGCTTCTTGCTAACAGTCTTTATGACTGTGAATCTTACATTCTTTAGAATGCAGCTGACCAAAACAGATGAGACAAGCCATGTAGCACAGTCCTGAACTTAAATTAATTTGGTGTTTGGCATATTCATCTGCAGAACTTAAAGATGCCATTTGAAAACCTTCAGCGTTAAGAACAATTAGAACTCAGCTCTGCCACATTCTTGGGCCAGCAATCTAGATATTACATTAGTATGCAAGAGGAAGGCAGAACTTCCGTCTTGGCTTCATTTGAAGACAGAGACAGCAGTCTAGTTGTCTGCAAAAAAAAAAAAGAGGAAAATTAGTGCCAAAGTCCATGAAGCCTACCTATAAATATAGCTTACGCAAGTATCTATCACAAAGAGATGCCAAAGGCTGAGAAAAAGAAAACTTCTTAGACATACCCTTTTCTTAAGTGATTCTAATAACCCAATCATCTCATTAATTGTCAACCTGCTCAGAGCACTGCTGTCATAAATTCCAGGCACTGAACACTCCCTGTGCACCCTGTAGTGAATCACCTAATTTAAGCTTCTGAATTTAACTTCCCCATACTTGAACTTATAACTTTTCAGTACCATGGTCATGCCCAAGTGCTTTTCCAGTTGCATGCCATGACATAGACAGCACTGAAATAATCCTTTGCTGACAGTTGATAACAAAACACAGTTTAGCACAGCATGATTATTTTTTTATTTCAGCAGAATTTGTACCAGAAAAACTTGGTTACATCTTTTTTTGTTTGTTTGTTTGTTTGTTTCATCATTTACCTTTATCTTTGTAATTAACTATTACAATTTGAGAAATCGTTATTAACATCAGGAAGTAATACCGAACTCTTTTGTGGTTCGTTGTGGAAAAAGCAATGCAAATTTACTGTTGCTTTTTCTCTTTAACTTGCATTGGGCTTTACAGTGATAATGGCTTTGCCTGGTAGTGTTTAAAAACTACAAAGATGGCAATCCATGACTTAAATGTTTTTCAAAGACCAAATTATTTTATTAAGCAAATGAAAAAGAAAGGAGGGGGGTGGGGTGGTGGAAGAAAGAAAGAGGGAGAGAAAGTGACAGTTAGGCAGACTATGATTTAACACAAAGGGTTACAAGACCAGGTAATATTCTTATGAGATTCAGCAGAAGGATCTGAACTCCTTCAGAGAACACAAGGTTGTTTCAAATATACTCTCTACTAGGTAACTGTCTGGCTTCAGTAAACATGGTACAGGGGGTGGGAAAGGGTGGTAGAAAGAATCTCCATTCTCTATTTCCAAAGCTATTCAGAACACGCTTTTTTCCCCCAAGCTTTTCCATACTATGTCAGAAGTTGTTATTAAGAGATTATGATCAGAACCACATGTTTAGTGATTTTTATTTTTACAATTCTTTTGTTAAAATTAAGGTAATTAATTGTAAGAATAGAAAATTAAAACAGGTATTTTATCTTTAGCGGCTATGTTGTAAACACACTCAGAGAAAATAATGGAAAATTTATCAAAATTATTTCTTGCATTTCATAAATGCTATTTGAATATACTAACCTCCCAAGAAAAAATGAAAACATAAAAAAAACCCCCTTCAACAATTCTAAAGCTTTTAAATTATACCATCCTCTCAGTCTAATATGTTTAACCTTGCCAACTCCAGAAGGATGTGCAAGGTTTCATTGGGAAGGTAAGAAATTCTTTTCCTCAAGGTACTAAATTTCTATATCAAAACCTTTAAGCCCTGAAATTTTAAGCTTTAAATTGTTCATTGTTATGTAAAGAGAAAGTTGTAGCTGTTCCAAGAATGACTCTTACCTACCTGAGATTTAATGAAAGAAGAAATGACTCACTTGCAGAGAGGAGGAAACTTTTCAGTGTCAAGTTGTTATCATCTTTTCAACAGCATTTATTTTGATCTGATATTTGGAACAGTAAGTCATTGCAGAAATGAATAAATGGGTGGGAGGCCAGGTGAGCTGTTCAGAAGTATATGAGAGTTACTTGAGAACTTTACATCTATTGGATCAAGACAAATGGATACTGCCTAAGGAATCAATGGTCGATTTCTAGAAGGTTTGGGGTTTTTTTTTGGTTTGGTTGGGGTTTTGTTAAGGCTCATTCATAATTTGGGGGTTTTTACTGAAATGAGGCATATTTTGTTCTCTTCCTAAAAATATTTTTTGTTTGTTAAAAATGGATGCATAAATTTCTCCAAGGTTAAAACTGAAAAAGCAAAGAATCTTCCAGACTGTAAAAATTAGTCATACCTTTCTGAAAAGCACCATTTTCTCAGCAGCAGGTCATAGCAGCATAGAATTTGGTTGGCCTTTCTTTTGTGTATTGGTCCCAGGAAAGCTAGATTCATCATTGCTTCCAGGAAAGCTGGATTCATCTTGCTAAACCTACTAATGTTTCATGGAATTCTTATGTATATATGCACACATATTTCTTTTAAATAGTTACATTAAACATCAGTGTGCACAAATTACAGAGATATTGACTGACATTCCTTGGTTATTATAGAAGGTAAGGAAGGAATGGGAGACTTATCTTTTGTATGTGCCAAACATTTTAATGGAATGATGTGTTTGTAAAGGCCAGACTACACCAGCACTTGTGATAGTGCCATCTAAAATCTTTCCATAAGATAGGACATTCAGCTTTTAAAGATACATACTACCCAGCACCTGATAATGCACTTAAAACTGTGCAGGTTTGTAACAAAACTATATTGCAGAAAAGGACTGTTATTTATTGTGTTCATACAGACACCCTTTTGTGGGAGAAAACTAGTGAAGTTCATGTCCTCACTTTAAACAGTATTTCCATGATCATACTTAGAAGTACTCAGCTGTTTCTGTGAGCTGAAATCACCAGTGTAATTTGCCAGATCTGCAAAATATCTTGTGGTAAAAATTCTTAATGCTGATCTCTCAACAAAATCTAGGTCAATTTCAAAAAAGGAAATCTTAAGAGAAATGAACCCAATTAATGTTGTTAACAATTAGTGTACTCTATAATGACAGATATATATGAGAAGCTCTTGAAGGGTGATTTTATCTTGAAAGTTAAGAATTTCTTCTTAGCAAGTGAGATACCAACCAAGACTCATGGGGATACTTCTGAAAGGTACAATCTTTCTGTACAGTGGAAATGGATTAATCAAAACCAGCATTGTACTGTATTGGAAGTTAATTTTCACACAAACCAGCATTATATAGACCATTATCCAGAAAAGAAAATTAAATGCACTTTAGAAACTTCAAGACATACTATTATATTAAATTATTTTTTGTAAGACTGTGTCTATCTGCTGCTCAAACTATTTATTGAATCAATTATGTCTAATCCTTGTATTTAAATATCTGATTTGAACATTTGTGATATTCTCATTATTATGAAGCTGATAACAGGTTAGATAATATAAAATGTAGAAAGTAATTTGTGACATGGGGCAACACAGCAGAAGTATGGAGTCTAGTGTAGTTGACAGACCACCAGACTGTGACAACAGTGCAAGAAAGTCCAATACTGATTGCAAATATTTTCTGCTTTTTACTGTTTCAGCAGTCACTGAATTTTGCCTGGATTGTTCCTTCTTGATCATCTTTGCTCTGTTTCTTTTTCCTGTCATCAAAGTACATGCATGCTCATACACACAGTCACACAAAACCCATTACAAAAGGGATCGTCATCACAGTTAGGATTTCTTTCCCAATTCAGTGAGGCCAGGTCTCTTAAGTTAGATGGGTTTCATTCATTAGTGTTCTTGCTGGTCTCATTCATGCATGTATTTTTAATGTAAGGTCTAAAATTGATATGTACATCAGGAAGGGATAATGATTCCATTTTTGGTACTAATAAAGCAGATGTCTATTGATGCAGTAAATGTGCAGTGTTAAAGGCATTTTCTGATAGAAATGTATCTGAGGTTTTTGACCTACTGTACTCAAGGTCTATTGTTAGACAAAATTTCCTTCTCTTTACTATAAAAGGAAGCTGGGAAATAAGCCTGTCATTTCGGTCTTCATTATTTCCAACTGTTTAAGCAAGTCCAGTCACATAACAGGAATGTAAATCTTGGGAAAATAATGAAGTGGTAGTAATTAATGAACTTGAAGTTTCTTTCACTCAGAAAAAAAATGCAGTTGTCAGTAGGGAGTATATTCCCTTACACTGCCTACTTGAATAGTGGCATTTTAAACATTTACATATATTTGACCTTTTGGTTTTCAGTTTTAACCAAAAGAATAAAAAGAAAGTAGCTTTTTTTTTTTTTTTTTTTTTTTTTTTTGCATTAGAAATGCACAGGAGACTCTTGGCAGAGAAGCTGGCAGCCATGGATGACATACAAACCAAATTAAAGGCCAATATTGGATCAATCCATTTGTTAAACCAACAGGTAAAAGTAGTGAGGAAGAGAGCAGAGAGCAGAGACTGCTAGAAAAGGAGATACTAATAACCTGTTTACATGACTATATTAGAAAGCTATTAAAAATTTCTGAATATATATGAGTAAAAAAATGTCATGTGTTGAGTCAAAAGGCAGTCTGATCTTGATGTAATTTTTCTATTCCCTAGAAATGGTTCACAAAAGAATCAAAAGAAATAACATAGAATTTATGACTTAACTACAAAGCACTCTTTGTATTTTGCTATAGCAATGTATTTCAAGTACTGCAGCAAGCCTCGTAGTGAAAGTTATCATTTCTTCTTACAAACTTTTAAATACCATATTCCCAGCTGTTGGGATCAAAAGAATATCTTGCATTTCTAATCTTAATATTTTATATTTAAAAACACATTAATTCCCCCAAGACTACTTAAATGAATAACAAAGAGTATCCTCTATCATTTTTTACCATTACAGTCCATGTCAGCTTTAAACACTCACTAGTGCAACAGAACAAAATTTGGAAATACGCAGGAAAAAAATAAAATATAATCCTAGACAAAGCACATTTTCTTGTTGTATGGAACCACTATCTTTCTTTGTCTAAAAAAAGATGATAGAAGCAACCACTGATAGTGACTGATCATGAAAAGAAACCCCAGGAGCATAGACACACTATAAAAAGATCTAGGAGGAAGTCATTATGCTGTTGAGGGAATAAGAAATTTAAGTCAGAGAGTTGTGAAATGTTCTCATTATAGGTCATCTCAGTAATTATCTGACATCTACAGATGGAGTCACTTCTTAATCAAAAGAATGAATCATTACTGATATTGATTCAGACCAAGATGTTTGAAATAATGAGTCCAGTAACTCAAGTATAAATTTAGAGGTAATTTCGGCAACTTCTCTGTTAAAGTTTCAGACTAAATAATAATGAAATATCTTATTACATTGCATGATAATGATGAGAAAATGGCCAGAAGAGTGTGAACTATATTGCCCCATCATAATCTGCATGTTAAGATTTAAACAAAAGAAAGAGAAAAGAGGTCACTAATGTTTACTATACCATGGACACTATAGCTTAATTAGTATCTACCAGAACAGAAGATTGCTTTCACTTGAATACAACAGCTGTAGCTAGCATTGCCATTATATTTAAGAATCTGTAAGTATTACTTTTAGAAATCTTTTTTTCAACAGTACGTAATTTGATTGTGACAAACACCTTGGGTAGCATGCAGTGTCTCAAAGTAAGAACAACTGTAAAGAGAATTTAAGCTCTATAAGTGTACTTGGACAAATATCTAGAATAAAAATAAAAGAAGCAAACAGTGAACTGCAGTTGTTGACAGGCATACATTTTTAGACAAACACTTTTGTTTTAAAAATTTGGTTCCTTGGGAGATGCTGTTTTATCACAATCAGAGCAGTGATGACAAAGCCATCACTGAATGGACAAGAAAGGAGAAAGAAACCTCTTGTCCCCTGAAACAGTAGCTCTAGGGCAGGGTTTCATTCTTTTTAGTGGTTGTTGGCAGTTGCCATCATGTTGTTCTGTGAATACACAGAACACTCTTTCTTGTCTATCATCTTACATGTTTCAGGGACCAAGAACTGACACTGGGTGAAAAACATCTTGATCTGTGGGACCAGTCTGGTCTGGAAGGTAAGTAAGTAGCAGGTCATCAAATCCAGTCCCTCACTAGCAGTGGGAGTCTATCATCAGTCATCATAGTCAACACATTTCTTTCCCATGTGAATTCTAGTAATGAGTCCTCATAAGACTATGAGTCAAATATATGTGAGAAGTGTTTCGCCACACACATGGAAATCCCCTCATAAGTCCTTTCAAGTGTAATTAGGACATCATAACCTCTTTTCTAATCTTTTTTATTCCATCAAGTACCAATGGATGTACCACAATTTTTTTTTAGCTACATTTCTTTATTACTTATGTTGACCACAGGCAGATTTCATTTTAGGACTGAATTCTTTCTGATCTAGGGCATTTTGACTCAGGCCAACCTACCTTGGCTTCTGCTGAAGTCTGCTCCCATTGCTTTGTTCCACAGTATTATTGCCCATTGCTACTGTACCAGGCTTGTTGGGCACTGCTCTATAAGCAGCAAAGCCACACAGCCCTGCCGATCCTGATGCTAGATACTCAGCTTTCTAGAAGTTAGAAAAGTACTCGTGTGTACTATATGTATAAACTTGACTAGGTTTGTACTTTTTTTTTTTTTATCCCTGTGTTGTCTGTTAGCACAAAATGATCTTTTCACCACAGTATTTATTTCACCATAAAAGGAACAGTCATGTCTTCTTTCAGATACAATCTTTCCTGACTAAGTCAGCTAAGCTCTTTTAGTCCACTCACAGGACACCCATTTCTCCAAATTAGGCCCTATTTGCTCTAGTATGCAAAGACAATATACTTTTGAGAACTGTTTATAATTTAACGTCAACTTTCCAGAGAAACCTATGTGTAATTTATGGTGAAAGCTATATTATGATCAATGATCATAAATAACAAAATAAAAAAGTATAAGAACTGTAAACACGTGTATATCTGTACATAATATTTTTTTAATATACAGAAAGATGGCAAAAGAGGTGGCAAGATCAAAATAAATATATGAATGTCATATCTGTTACCTGTATTTTTAGTATCATGTTTAGTCTCTCTGAGGAAAGAAAAACAGGGTATCATTTGTAAGTTAGGTATGATATCCATACACTGAATATTTTTACAATGCATCATCCATATAATATGGCAAGAAGCTTGAAAATAAAGTGACCTGCAAGAAATCTTGTTAAATCCAAAAGAAAATGTGAATTCAAAGCAGAACAGGGTCCTAATGTTGACAGGGAAAAGATATTGCTTTGATTTTGTAGTCTAAATCTCAGGAAAGGAAACACATTAACAGCATGGAAAACAGAAGAGGTGTCGAGGTCACCAAAGCCCCATGTGGAAGCAGAGAGCTGTGCTGCTGCAGTCACATCCCCACTGAGTGAACCTGGAGGACCAGACTTCTAAGAGCAAGAAAATAGATCCCACCTTGAACAAAGCAGAGGGAGAGGTCATCGCATCCTTGAGGGCGGAAACAAAGAAAACCTGCATGTGCAGGTGAAGTTGTCAGCCTCTCTCCACCCTGCTGCATGAGCAGCAGTGGTGAAGCCTGGGACACCGGCATTCAGGATGTGGTGCCTTCTACAATGGAGCAAATACTGAGAGAGGCTTATCCAGAAAAGCTGCGGAGGGCAAGATGCAGCTGCATTGTCTTCCAGCCTGCCAGAACTGAGAAGTGCCACAAAGAAATTTTAGAAGCTCTCCAGGCAAACAGATTGCAGTCAGGTATGCTTGGAATTTTTACTTTCATGTTCTCCTTATAATTTTGTTTCCAGTGACAAGACCATATAAAAAATTCATGTGATCTACAGGGATCTAGCATGTGTACAGTGCATAGGCAAAAAAAGATATCTGCAGGTGGGAAAAGTGTACTTACAGAAGTAAGTACATGGTGTGTAATCTCTTTCTAGGATTTAGAAAAATCTTTCCTCTATCAGCATTCACAGCATTTAAATTTTCCCCTTTTAATGCTTCCATTTCTCCATTTTATTCAGTGGTTTCTTAGTGTACACATTCCTTTTCTCTCTGTGAAGATTTGAGCTGACATTTGTGTCGGGTATAGGTGTCAGGGGGTTTGCACCGGGGGGCTGCAGGGGTGGCCTCTGTGACAAAAGCTCAGGGGTTGTCCTGTGCTGGACATCCCGCCAGCTCCAGTCCACCCACCACAGGACACAGCTAAGTCCATCAGCCAAGATGGTGGTACCTCTGAGATAACATATTTAAGAAAGGGCAAAAACACCACACAGGCAGAAGAGGAGGGAACAAAAAGAGTGAGAAACAGCATAGGGAACACCAAGGTCAGAAGAGAAGAGGGTGTTTCATAGTGGAGCAGATATCCACACTACAGCCCATGGAGAACCCAATGCCAGAGCAGGTGCTAATTCCTGAAGAACTGTGGCTGATGGAAACACCATGCTGGAGCACAGAAAAAGTGAAAACAAAGGAGCAGCAGAGGTGAAATGTTACGGACTGACCACAACTCCCCATATCCCACTTTCCCTGTGCCACAGCATAAGGTAAAGGAGTCAGACAGAGTGAAGTTGAGGCTTGGAAAGAGAGGAAAGATAATTTTCACGTTTGTCTTTTTGTTTCTCACTACCCAAATCTATTTTAGTTGACAGTAAATTAATTTTCTCTAGATCCAGTCTGGTTTGCCCACAGAAGTATTGGTAAGTGATCTCCATCCATTTATCATGAACCATGAGCCTTCTTGTTCCTGTTTTTTCCTATTTTCTCCTACCGATCCCACTGAGCAGAGAAGCAAGCGAGCAGCTGAATGGGAGTCTGTCTGTTAGCCAGACTGGTTAAGACTCCCAGTTGGTACGCTTTCACAGCCAGCCTCTTATTACAGTATTGCTTTTTGCATAGCATAATAAAATATTAATTGGGACAAAGACAGAACAGTGGTGATGCAGCCCAATATTTAAGGTATTTATTGAAACAAAGAAGAGGCAGAGAACTACCCTTCCTGATCCCTAATCTCGTCATGACTGCAGCATTGACCTGGGATAAGGTTCCTCAAAAAGACAAGATAATAAGTTGAAAGTGTCCTTTATCACTGTGTTTTTAAATCACTAAACTGTTAGGTAAAATAGTTAATTTCTGCAGCTCTACCTCCTTAAAGCCTAGGGAATAATACAAACTTAGTTTCAAAGCCCATCTCCCAGAGGTCATTCATAGCATCATAGCAAGTATGGAATAAAATCCTTCAGAGGGGAATCATTAAAGACCTCACCCTGCCCCTTACCATTCATGATGATCAGTGCCGATATTGCACCATTAATATAACACAAGAGAAATATAGCATGACAGGGTAATGATATCCTTCTAGAATGACCTGCAGATCACATCACTGCACCATTGTTCCAGTGAAGGTAACACTTCAAGCTCAAGCCCAAAAGCCCTTGTACTGTGTCTCACTATCAGAATTCCTTAGCGTACACAGCATATATATCTATTGCATATATATATATATGTATTGCACAGATGAGTCCATTGTCTGTTATATGTAAATCAAGGAAAATGGAGAGAATTGATGTTTTAAGATGTTATGCCTTAATAATTAAATTGCAGTTTTAAATATTTTTAGCTTTTCATAGAGTTGAGTATTTATTGTCATCTCTTACAGCACCAGAAATGCAAAAGCCAGGCTAGTTTGAAGACCATTTGAAAATTAAGTGCTCTGTCTTTAAAATTAACTTTTATTCTGTAAATACAATCCTGTTGATAAGATCAGGCTTTTTCACACAAAATTGGAGTGAAATAGATCTGCTTAGTTGTTACTTCTGAATAGTCTGGCTTTATGCTTTCTGATAAAAGACCATAATTATAACACTGGACTGAAGAGTAAGTATCTTGTTTTTTCTTCTGACTTTTCAAGTATACTCCCACTGGCCTCTGTACAGAGAGTGATCGTGAGTGTTGTGGGTATTTTTGTGAATGATGTTTTTGTGACTGTGCATTTGGTGCTCTATCTTTCTGCTTTAAGAATGACCTCTTCTCTGATGGATAATGCCATATATTTGAGGTTTCACAGTACCAGGAAACAGCAGGTGATTTACAACAAAAAGATGCACAAGCAGGAGTGCTTTCAGAATCTGTCTAGAACCACTTTTTTTTACTAATGCTTTTATTTAATTTCTTGAGGTTTGAGCTCTACAGAAATGCAAGGAAGGAACTTTTACACCTAAGAAGTTTTCTTGACAAAAACAGATGGCATTATGCATATATTTAAATATGGAAGTCGCCATTCAATATAAAAAGGTTATTGTGACCTTATTTGTTTGTGTGAAGAGAAAAAAAAAAGAAAAAAGAAAAAAGAAAAAAGAAAAAAAATATTTCTCTAAGTTAGGATTTTTGGATTTTTTGTTTAAAAATGTTCTTAGTAATGATTGTGTATCAAAATTGTGATTACAGTGTAACTATGGTGATATTATAGTAAGTGCTAATGTAAGATTGTCAGAAGTTATTTCCACAGCCAGTAAGAATCATGCTGAAGGCATCGACCAATACAGTCAAAAAATACGTAGAAGGTGTAAAAGGTACAAAGTGTGTACTTAAGAGGCAAGCTTCTGACCTTTTTCAGAGTGATCATTCCAGAAGCAATGACACTGTTCTTGCAAAAAAGTGTTAAGATATATCAAGTAAATAACTGTTTTGACTTCAGCAATGAAGAACAAACTTGTGACTGTGCAATCATTTTACTGTGAATGGTGAGAAATGAACTTAGAAAAAATAACAAGTATCAATCTGATCTGACAGTCAACACGTGGATTTCTGATTATATTTTTTCTAGATATAGTTTAGCTATACATACTAAAATCCTTACTGGAAGGTAATCACATGCATCCACAGATCATGTGTCAGAAATGTACGTGTCCACAAAGTGTGAAGGGACTTTATTATACTGGTCAGACAGTGTTTCCTAAGTGGTGAACTACATTACTCTGTGGGAAATGGCTGATGTAGTTGCCAGCACTTTCCATCATATCAGAAAAGTCATGGCAGCCAGACAAAGTCCCCAATGGCTGAAGAAAAGGAAACATCACACCCATTTTTAAAAAGGGTAAAAAGGAGGACCCTGGTTGACCAACCAGTCAGCCTCAATTCCATGCTGGTAAAAGCACAGAACAGATCCTCCTGGAAGCTATGTCAAGACAGATGAATGACAGGAAGGTGATCAGAGACAGCCAACATGGCTTCACCAAGCGAAAATTGTGCCTGACTAATCTAGTGGCCTTCTATGATGGAGTAACTTCATCAGTGGGCAACATAAGAGCTACAGATTTTATCTGGATTTCTGTACGGCCTTTGAAACGGTCTCCCACAAAATTCATGGTGCTAAATTGGAGACATATGGGTTTGATGGATGGACTGTTAGACGGTTAAGGAATTAGCTGGATGGCCACATCCAAAAAGCTATAATCAATGGCTCAACATCCAAATGAGTGGTGTCCCTTAAGGGTCTATAATGGGACAAATACTATTCAATATCTTCATCAAAGATATAGACAGTAGGATTGAGTGCACCCTCAGCATGTTTGCAGGTGACACCAAGCTGAGCAGTGCAGTTAATATGCTTGAGGGAAGGGATGTCATCCAGTGGGACCCTGACAGATGTAAGGAGTGAGCCCACGTGTGTAAAGGAATTGTAGAGGAATTAAGCTGGGTTAGTTAACAATATACAGCTCTGGGCTGGCTTCAGGGGCAGTGGGTTGGCTGATGTGGATAAGGTGCAGCTGTGACTGGTTCTGTTAAGTAGTTAAATAGCTCTAAGGACCGTATAGAAGAGGAGTAGCCAATGAAGATAAACCTGGAAGAAGCAGAGGGAGGAGAGTAGAGCACCCTGGATGTAGGAGAGACAAGGAGAAGGATGCAGCAGGGGCAAGAAGCAGAGGGACTAGCTTGAAGAGTGTGAAGAAACAGCATGAACACTAGATGAACTGTTGAAACCTTGTGGGGGATTGGTGGCTGTGCCAGGGCAAGGTGCAGGAACTATTTACTGAAGTTAACCTGGTATGGGATGGTAAAAGCCATGTTGCAGCCTACTAGTTTGTTTGTGCTGTGACACATGTGAACTTCATGAATTTCAGCAAGGTCAAGTGCAAGGTCCTGCTCCTGGGCTGGGGCAATCTCCAATATCAATACAGCCTGGGGCCTGAGTTGATTGAGAGCAGTCCTCTGCTATTGTTGGATGAAAACTTGGACATAAGCTGTCAATGTGTGCTTGTAGCTGAGAAAGCCAGCTGTATCCTGAGCTGCATCAAAAGAATTGTGTCCAGCAGGTCAAGGGAGATGACTTTCCCATTTCTTATGACATTCCAGCTTGGAGTACTGCATTCAGTTCTGGGGCCCCCAGCAGGAGAAAGACATAGGCCTCTTCACGTGGGTCCAGAGGAGAGTGGTGAAAATGATCAGAAGGCTGGAGCACCTCTGATGTGAAGATGGGCTGAGATGGTTGCTCAGCCTGGAGGAGAGAAAGTTCTGGGGACAACTTATAGTAGCCTTTCAATATATAAAAAGGGCTTGTAAGAGAGACAGAGGGAGAATTTTACCAGGACCTGTAGTGACAAGACAAGGAGCAGTGGTTTTACACTGAAAGAGGGTAGATTTAGACTGGACACCAAGAAGAAATTTTATACAATGAGTGTGGTAAGACGCTGGAACAGGTTTCCCAGAGAAATTGTGGAAGCCTCATCAAAGTCAGGTGGGATGGGGCTTTGAACAACCTGATTTAGTGAAAGATATTCCTGCCCACACAGGGGGATTGAAGTAGATGATATTTGAAGGTCCCTTCCAACGCATACCATCTATGATTATTTGATTCTATAAACCTATGCCTTTTAGGGTATTGAATTAAAAGAACACCTTCAAAAATTCTCCTGAAAGTATAAAACAGAGAATGTTGTTAGGTTTTACCCAAGCAGCTAATTCAATCTTTGGGAAAGGAACTTATGGCTACCATGGAGCCATGTTATTTCTGTCCGAAAGGTACCACACCAATGATGAGCCTTAGCGGCACTAAGGTTTATTCATGTTCTCAGAAGTGATTGCCACATTTCCATTTAAAGACACTGTGTTTAGGAAGAGTTTCAGTGTCCGAAAATCTAGTATGTGATGATGATCCCTCAGCCAGAATTGGGGCTGCTGAGGGGGATTCAGAGACCATGAGTCCTTGCATATTGACCCTGGCCTTTCAGAAACTGTGCAGCAACAGCAAGATTTGTCAGATATAGCAGAAGTAGTAATTTCAGGATGAAGGGTAATTTCTTGCATTTTTGAGGCAGACCAAACTAATAACCCATTATGACAGAATAATAAAAAAGGCCAATCATTTCAGCCTGTTGAGGTCTTGGAATTACTCAGGGTGAAGTCCAGCATCACTGTCAAGTTGGTATTTGCTAGTCTGTCCTTTACATTTACTCCACTTACATGTTGGATGTTTGGTTTTTTTTAAAAGGTACTTTCAACTTCTTTTTGCCATGTGTAACTGTAGGGGTATATGTAATAATTTTATAAATATTTTTAAAGTAGAAATATTAGTGTTTAGAATAAAATAAAAAAGCTACTAGCTAATACATCATAAATCCACAAACTATTATGTTGTCTCTTCTTCATGGCCGTTTAATTTTGCATGCACATAACCAATGTTTTACTAACAGTACCAAGGTTTTCATATGTAAGACATTATTCACAGTATGTTTCCTGTTATTTTGCATAGCATTATTCTTTGTGAAAATAATGTTTTGGCCTCAGGAGAAATACTGCAATTGAATGCACAGCAATATGTTTTTGGTATGGGGCCATAGTACTTCGACTTAAATTTTTTTCTTTTTTTTTTTTTTTTTTCCCCTTCAAATTGCCCCAGCAATCAAGACAACAGAGCTAGGAAACAAAATGTAAAGAGGTGGTAAAAGAAGGATATGATTTCAGTGTTTAATTTGCAAATAAAATGTGCTAAGTGAAATGAGAGAGGAAACTGCTCCTTTCTGACCAGCATGGTTACATGCACATTTTATAAATGCTTCTGGAAATGGCATTACATAGCTTTAATATACATATTTATTTTTGGAAATAAGTGGGCTGAGCCAAAATTATTGCTATTAATTTGATTGAAATGTTGAGGATTAGCACAAGGAATAAGAATTAAACTAATTTAAACTATATGCTGTATTTTTTGCCAACAGACTATGTCATGTCATTGCAAAGGCGTGATTCATCGTTTTCTATTCCAGTTTCCTCATGTACCAAAATGAATCATAATTAGCATTAATGACAATGTTAAATCCAGTAATTTGAATGACTGCTAATAAAAAGTATCCAACCCACAGAAATCTATACTGTTACCTTTTAAAGATTATATATATTAGGTTCATCTATAATATGAGCAAACAAGCAAAGTTTCAGCTTAAATTGAGCTGAAAAAAGATGTACCAGGCAAGTCTTAAAACAAGACTGTTTTTTAGAAATGAAATCATTCCACATGCAATATTTCCTCTTGTAAGAGCTCAAAGCATCTTCTGTGGAATACTGAACGTCCCAAATAATTTTATATGAATCTCCATGCATTCTTGTTCTTGATGCTTAAGCACATTACCATGATGTTATTTACTTTGTGGAAGCCACACTCTTTCAGAGAAGCTGAAATCATCCCCAGTGAATTAATGGGAATTATTCACATATGTCAGTATTCAGCCCACTTAGAATGCAAATACTTACCAAACATATACTTGTTTTAGACTGCCATTTTGCTAATGTTGATCTATTCCTAAGTGTACTAAATATGGTTTTCAGGGTTTTTTTACAAGTCAAATACTGCTGATAAGGTCTAGGTTTCTGGTTTATACGTTTGGGGGTTTTAAATTCATTGACTACCAGGAAAGGAAGTCAAGTTCACACCTCTGGTAACCACAAGCTTCTGCTTCCTTACAAAATTCATGTAGTAGATGAAGCAGAAATGAAGGGTTTTGCAGCTCCTTTCATCCCACTAGTTAATTGCAACCCATCTTCTGGAAAGCTGCCTTATCAGTCATTTAATCAGGACATTTTCTTGCTCAGAATGCCGGATTGTAACAGTTGCATTGTTGTGTTCTCTGGGAGGAGATCAGCTCTTCACTAGAAAATACACCAAGAACCATGATCATTATACTTCAGAAAACCACTTGACAGGAAAAAAAAATTGGCAACAATTAATTTGGAAGCATAAGCTTTATGTCCTATTACCAATCTTATACATCAAACAATCCCATGCATCTGGGGTTTCCTCAAATTCTGCACTCTTTTCATCCTTGATGTAGAGAAGATCACTCTGGTATTTCCCCAAAAATCTGTGTATTGGAGTTTAGAGCATTTTCAAATTGGCTACAGAGCTTATGATGTATTGCTGCGTGGCACTCTTGATTAAACATATCCATCTCAGAAACAAAATCACTTCATGCTGTAATTGTGAAGCAGCATACTGGAGATTCACAGAAAAGACTGGAAGCTGCAGTAGTTGATGGTCAGTTCCTTCTGGTAACTAAATAAGGAAATGTTAAGCATTTGGGTGTTGTATAATGTCTTTATATGAAAAAGAGGGTAAGATTACTATGAAATCAGTTCTGAAATTTATATTTTTGAGAAGCAAAAGTAAACCTGCAAGTTGCTTCAAAATCTTCAAGTATATGAGATAAATAATATGTATTTTTTAATGCATCAGAACTAAAATTGCCTCACAATGGATCTGTATGTAAACAGTGAATGCTTTTTGGTCAGGCACAATTTTCCTCTTTCAGATAACTATGTCTGCTCTTTTGCTCAGACCACCATTCGTGTGTGCAAATATAAGTAATAAGATATTTCAGTAGCTGATTGCCAGAGTCAGTGAAAACTAGTTGCTTCACCTTAACTTGATTGTGTTTGACTAAGGAGAGATTCACACTTCCAAATTTGAATTTTTATATATTAGAATTTGCAACACTGTTTTGAAATTGCTCCTAGAAAAGCAAAAGCTGGGTTAAGGTGTACAAACTACTTGAATCATGCACCTCTTTCAGAATTGAATCCTTTCTCATATGGTGCCACAGGAATATGTGGTATTAACTATGTCTAATTCGTTTATTTTCAGTATATACCTCTAGACAATAACTTTCACAGGCAAACCCACAATTTCAAACTCAAAATCAGCAATGACAGTTTGAAGTGCAGGTAGTTATTTGTAATCAGAACATATGTCTTTGAGCTCAATACAAAGAAAAACAGAGGCAAAAGGATATTAACTTGCTTAAGACTGTCTTCTAACCACAATGTTGTCACACGTACCCTGCAATACGATAGCCAAAAAGGTCCCTTCAAAAGGGAAAGTAGAACTTCTAATAAGGAGGAATTTGGAACAATGAAGGATAAACAAACACATCAGACTGGATAAAAAGTGTAGGAGAACTTTCTGCACAGCTAGAGGGTAATACGGATTATTGGAAAGAAAAAGTGAATGAACGTAGATGTGAAATATACCACACTCATTTAACTTGAAGGAAAAATACGGAAGGATTTGGCAAACACCGTAAAACCAAGAAAAGAGTTTTGGTTTGCTTCATTTTTTTTTCTTATTTTACTAGTATTTGGTTTCTAGTTAATCCATTTGGTATTAAGTTCTTAAATTATTGACTTGTACCTTTTTAATACCAAAGAATAAAAGAATGTTAGTGAGTTTTTTTACATCCCATATTATACGCCTTAAGTATTCCTTCAAGAAATATCTAAAAAAGCTTTGAAATGACTGAAATGAATCCCATATGGTTTGTTTAAATATACTGAAAGAGAACTTTTTTCCCTAATCCAAGAGAACATCTGTACTTTATAATATTTTTTTTGTGTGTACGATATCAGGCTATTTTTCATATAAAATTGTTAGTCCAGCATTATATTATATATTCTTTAACTGTAGTAGTGCATTTCAAATTATTTTGTTGAAATTAGCCTAAAATTGATGGCTTTCTTATTCTTCTTTTTATGTTTGTGCTTATTTTTTTCCAATAATACTTGAAGATCAGCATGCATTAATAGCTGCAGGGCATAAAGAGACTAGAGGAAATTAGCTGTCACCCACAGCCAGTGATTCTGTGTTCTTATAAACATAAAGGACTAAATTGTCTTTTATGTTGACCATGCATGCAGATCATGTCATTTTCATTAAAAATTAGATCTCATGCATATATAGTACAATTGTTGATGGAGATGTTTGAATTAATATGGTTTTAAAGCAAAGACTAAACTCCTTTTGGCTTTGTCCTAATCAAGTTTGGATTTTATTATTGAAATATAGTTGTATATGAATTTTAAATTGAATATTCCATTAATTATTTTCAAATATTTACTATATTTCTGTAAATATTTTAGTGTTCTGTGTTCATTGTGTGAATTAATTAATTTATAAACTGATAGAGGCTGTTTTAATAAACTTTCTATTGCATTTATTTACTTTAGGTTTATTTGCTACAGACTGAGTTTTGGCCTTAGATTGATTATCAAATGTCAATTAAGTGCTTACCAGCACAGACATATTAATAAGTTACTGTAATCAGCCATAATTGGCTTAAGCATTCAAGTGCTATATGGTTATTTTGCTTTGTATCAAATTGCAGCATGATTATATCTCTGTTTACACATCACTAGCAAGATGGCACAATGTAATACAGAATGTCCTCCAGCTCTGCTGTCTTCTGCTGATTTTGTCACTTTACTTTGTGTCATTCGTCCCCTAGTGTTTTCTCTGCCCAGCAGCTGATTACTTTGCTGGTAGTTGGTCCTTTAGAAACATCTTGTCCAAATTATCATCCTCGTTCTCTTGTGTCTGTCTAAAAAACATCTTTTAGACCTCAAGGCACTAAAACATGCTCTCTCTGATCAAACATTCTTACCATAGCACAAGTAACACTATATTAGCTGGATTTAAAAAAAAAAAAATAAAAAAAATAAAAAAACCCACACAGTCTTCAGTAATGACTGACCTTTTTGTTTCACTGTCCATCTTTCACAGTGTAATTTAATTACAGATCTTATTTAAATCTGAGTGAAGCTTTAGCTTTTATAGCTGTAGAATGCTCCAACATCGTTAGGACTCATAAATGATTAAGCCATTCTGTTTCACACAAAGCTCTGCAATATTCTTGTTTACATCTTGCCTCGAGGTTTTGTCAGTCACCACTCAAGTAACATAGATATGCATTTATAGAATTATTTTGAGAGGGCAGAGTATTTTGGAGCTTATATAGCAATACATTTCCTCATGACATTGCATTTATTCTATGCTTCCTTTTCAAACCACACTGTTCATCTACTTGTTCTTAACACTTTAACAGATGATAGGATAATCTTTCATTAAAAATTGTTACAATTAATGCAAAGTGCACCATAAAGATACAACTTTTTTACATAAATGACCAGTGCATCTACTTAGCTAGTTAAACATAGTTAGGAATTTTTAAAATGTTTTCTGAGGCAAAGGTTGCTCCCCTAGCCCTTTTAGCTTCTAGATTCCCAATAGGGTTTAATCAATGTCCATATCCTTATGAGTGGTACTTGAAGCGGCTGTTGACTTTTACTCAGTAGCATGGAGGTCACCAGACAGCCTAAGGAACTTTCCACCTCACATTTATACTTGCTATGATTGTTTTCTAGAGGCAGAAGTTGACTAACTGTCTGTTTTCCTCCAAGCCGAATTACAGAGTCTTGTTCGGCTCCATCAGTTGCTTTGACAAAAGGTATTGCACAGGAAGAAAAAATTACATGTATTTGCATTGTAATAAGATATCTTAACCTAAAATATTTAACATCACAATAAACTAAAACCATTATTTTTCATTCTATAGAACACTTTTCAAATAATTATTACCTCCTTATGTAAATAAGGACTGACATATTTCACAGTCCATACCTGACAAAAAGGCAGCTCGATTACTAGCTTTCCAACCTACCAAGGGTACCATCCAGCACTCATTACTGGCTGGCTTTTCCTCCTTTCCAGGCAGTTAAGAACAATCTTCTGAATACCTTCAGAAAGGTATGGTTCAGTTTCTTTTAATGTTGTTTATGCCTATTCAGGAGTTGGAGGAAAATCAGATACTAATTCTTTTTTTACTGTATAGAAAGCTACCTAACTCTTGACCCAAACCCCACACTTCTTCCTAGGGGGGAAAATGGTACAAATGGGTAGGTACAAAATATTCCTTCAAGTGTGAGTAATAAAATACTAACATAACAGAGTTTTAACAATTACACAATGGTAAAAATACTGGCAATGTGTTTTGTGAAAATCAGAGGTGTAACATCATTCTAATTAAATTAGTACCTAATGAATGCACTGAAATCAATTAATATTTGGCAGTTCAGAGAAGACTCTTAGAAAAAATTCTGATAAGGTGACCTGCACATAAACAGACACTCACCAAGTTTTAATTAAGAAAGTAATGTGAAGAAAAAAACTTTTAATATGTTAAAAGGTTGGTTTTTTTCTAAGGAATCTTTGAGAAGACATGAAAAACAGAAGAAAACAAATGTATGAGAAAAATTATATATGATTAAAAATAACAGTTTTAATAAGGCACATTCTGTTGTAGTATTGGAAGGTATTTTCACTGGGATTTAAGATAGTGTAAATCTGAGGTTAGTCTAAGGTATTCAGAAAAGTGAAATGCAAGTAGCCCTGTGCTGTGAAACTGCTGAGTTGTGTTATAGAGCAGCAGTATCACAAGGGGTGATGGTGTGCACTGTAATGGCAGTCAGTTCCCAAGGACCTTGACTGGTGCCATCCAAGGTTGTTATGGTGAGCAGCTTCAGAGCAGGAAATGACAAAACCAGCACTACCTCCCTGTGGGAATAGCAAGTCAAGACCTTGGGAATGTAATGGAGTCAGAGTGTGCAAGCCTGTAAGACTGTCAAATGCTGTAACCACTCTATAATCAATTAGGTTCTTAAATAAACCCCAGTAACTCCAGTAAGAAAGGAAGGAAGTGTTCACCTCCCAGCAACAGTAACTGAATGCTGCCTTGACAAGTTCGATGTTGGCCCTGCCTCTCTCACAGAGTTGCTATGCAATGTTAGTCAAGTTAATTAAACCAAGTTTTCAAAAGGTTATCCAAATTTGTGTGTTCTTCATTTTGGGGATGAAACCCCTTAGTATGTGAACTACAAGACTGATTAGCTGGTGGTGGGCCTGTGTACCATATGTATAAAGAGCAATGTAATGGTGAAGGGCCTCAAAAATCAGGTTCTGAGGTCTCAAACTGGCCTGCTAAAATTAGTGTGTATTTCTGACTTTAATCTCTTATTCTCAAATTTTCAGAGATTTGGGCATATCTATCCTCAACCAAAATAAATGAAGCCATCCTATACTGGAATTCCCTAATAGTAAAACAGCTTATCACTTCTGAGCGCAGGAAACACATTAGCTATTTTTATTTTGCATTAAGTATACACAATATTAATGAGAGGCCACAGAAAAATCGCTATGGATCTTAACCTCTGTGTCCTCAGAACAGAATTTTGGCAGTGTAGATTCAGTGACATCTATGGTCAAACAATAGCAATGAGAATACAAATGATTAAGAGGAAGAAGCTCATTGCCAAGGATCACCTTGGACAACAGATAAAATGAGGCCACTGAGGGTGGTTAAATATGTGATCCTAATCATTCAGGTTTGCATGTTATCATACATATCCACAAGTTACCTAACTTCTACATTTCCTAAATTTTTAGTACTTTACTTTTCAACCTAAGCAACATTCTTTTAACATAAACCTTGTATCTCATCTAAATGTTGTTTGTAAAATTTTCAGTTCAAAGTTGTGAGATGGACACTTCATTGCATGTTCCTGTAAGCAGCATTCATGCTTTTATTAATGGTCAGAGGTTATGACTTTACATTAAATAGGCACTAAATGACATGCCTACACACAGTTTAGATATTTATCTTCCTCCTTAGATTAATGGGTCCTCAGTTGTTCTTGCTTTTCTCCTGATAGATCTTCAAGTCTTTCCAGTTGTGGATAAATGTAACTTACAGCTGCATCTGCACCAACTGAGGAAGTTTAATGTAGGACTTTAAAATAATTTACATGCAGTGAGAAAGCAAGAAATGTGAAGAGTGGCTGAGAGTGACCCTCACATCCACCTCTGTCTCCAACATCTGGCTAGTGTCTTTCAAGAACATAAGAAGCCCTTTAGATGGTTGGGTCTGCAGATCTGACATGGGCACATCCCTTCCCTGCAGGCACAACAGTAGGCAGCAAGTCCTTTCAGTGCTTCGGAGCAAGGAATGCATTACAGGCAGTCTGCACCATACAAGGCTCTGAGACTCATGAGCAGAAGTTATCTTAATGACCAGAGGTATTGCAATTCTAGAGGTTACAAAGCTTAAGCTGCCTAAATTAGCTTTCATTTGATCTGAACCCCACCGCGTCACCCACTGAGTATAGGAGTCTTGCCCTGATCATCAGATCCCACTGAGCTATGCTTCTGACAGGAAACAAGATGCCATGATAGAAACTCGAAATCATGAGATTATATATGAGGAATGTTATATCAGAAGTCTGCCTTTTAGCAGGTCTGATGATCTTTATCCTTATCAAGACTTTTTATCAATATTCCATATTTGTAGTCCTTGGAATTGTGAACTAAAGCTTAAAAAACCAGACCAAATATAAACATTAAAGGTTGAAAAAATCCCCATACAGCCAAGTACTAGGCAGAAGTTATCATCTCAACTCATATGATTTCCATAACTTATCCTTCTCAGGTGTGTTCTGTTTGAGGTCCTTCCTTGCCTTCCATTTGCTCTGTCCAAGTACAGGAAGACATCTAGCCATGTGAAAGTGCTGCAAAATAATCACACAACTTAATAGGGCTAGGCAGAGTAATGAGGACTGATCTATTAAGCCAAAATGTACAGATCAACTTTGACACTTCTTTCTTTGCACGAAGTGAAAGACTATTAAAAGTTCTCAGGTGAGAGAAAGCTTCTGTTCTTATTTAGTTATGGTACTATAACCAAAAAAAAAAAAAAAAGGAAAAAGAAAACCCTCTCCAGGCTGTAAGTCCAGAAGCTTCTGCAAACTAACGGTCTAGCTGGGAGGAATAGTTCCCGAAAGGAAAAAGGAAATTCTGTGTTCCTTCTCATGTAATCCTCAGCCTTCCCTGCTGAGACTTCCACTACAGTGCCCACCATCACCCCTTGTGATACTGCTGCTCTATAACACAAGTCACTCAACAGACATCAGAGGGTAATTATTCTCATGTACACATGACAGATCTGAACTGGCAGCCATGACATGAAATTCACTGTCTTGTGTCACCAATCCTCCAACCAGGCATTTCTCACTACAAACCAATGATACTAATAAACTAAATAGCTAACGAACTAAAGTATTATTTTCACATTAAAAAAAAAAATAATTCAGCACTTGGGTTATAAATGTCTGAATTCTGAGTTTATGGTATGCAAAAAAACCACTACTACCTCCCTTGCAGTTAGATTACCACCTTTTTTTTTTAATATTTTGCAATCGCTGGGAAAGTGTTTATGACCATTTGCTTCAAAAACAGTGTCCCCTAGCAGTCATTCTTTTCATCACATTAATTTATATTGCCCAGCATCTTGGGTGTAATCCATGGGACTCGCTTACACCCAGACAGCCTGATAACACTGATAACAAAAACACTGAAATATTTCAGATTTTGTTAACTACTTGTTTTGAAAGCCAGTTCATACTGCCTCTGTTAATATGCACCAGAAATAAAATAATTTTTTATTGCACAAAGCACATAAGATATTTCAGGCTATGCTTTTAGTCCATGCAGAAGTATTATTTGCCATTTATAAAAGGAAATCCAATTGTCTAAAATCTAATTATTTCATATGTGGAATTCAGCATAACTTCCCCTCCCCTTGTTTATTTGACTGGGAGATGTGTCTATTTTTCTCTAGAGACTTTTTTTTAACACAGTTAACATTTTGGAACAAAAATTGCAATTTGGCATAGCTCTTTTCGGTCTCTTTATGGCAATTATAACTAATGAAACTGTTGGGTTCTGCTGGGTTCTTTTTTTTTTTCTTTTTTTTTTAACTTGTGTGGTCTACTGGAAAATAAGAGTTTATGTTACTCCAAGCCATTTCACTGTTTTGATTGGTTCAGAATTACAATTCTTTTCAGAGGTAATAAGAAAATTCTGCCCAAAAACATGTTAATAATTATAGTAATAACCAAAAAAGAAACTACTTTACTTCAGCATTAAAATTCATCTTCAGCTGCTTTGTTCTGTAATAACTAGGTCATCAGTTTAGGTGCTCCTGCTTAAAATGCATTTAGCATCCATATGTATTCCCTCACCTAGAGGCTTGATATTTTTAATGAGATTATATCAAGGAATGTGAAGACTGGAGAGTGGTAACATCATTTTAGTGTGTAATTCCCAGAACTCTGATCCATTTCAGGGAGGCAATTAAGACTGCTGACTACAATAAATGATACTAAGAGATTATAGAGATTTTTTTCTGCATGAATGCATAGTTTAAAAAATAATTTAGGTTTATTTAACATAAAAAACACCTCCAGAGGGGGGATTTTTTTTTCCAATTTCAATGATTGTAGGGAATATCTCTTCCATCATTTATCTGTAAGGATCCATGGTGTATTTTTGCAATAAAAGATAACTTTGAGATGATTTGAAAAAATAGGTGTATTTTAATTTTATGTAATTTCCTTTGTGTTTCTTATTTCAAAATGTCCACTTAGTGCTGGAGCAATTGAGTGTCTGTGATATGTGTTTGGTGGGGGTGGGGAGTGTTTATTTGTTTGTTTGGTTGTTGTTTTTATTATTTTATTTTATTTTATTCCTCTGTGGCAGTCCAATAATCTGAAGTAGCATTTAGATCAAAAGCTTCATGGGGATTAACCCTCATCTTGTTACTGCTGACCACAAAAACTACATACAGAAGAATACAGAAGAATTGTTAAAAACAAATACACTGGAATCAAAAGTTTGTTGTCTTGAAGAGTTAATTCTTGCAGAGAGGTGACCTTTATCCCTACATACTCGCTCATTTTTTTTTTTTTTCATCAAACCTCTCCAAAGGGACTCATCATATGCGGGGCTCTATGAAGAGAAAAAGAAGAGCATTGTCCTTATCACCTCCTTCCAGAAAGTGGCAGAGTAATAGGACTTTGTGAGGCGAAATGAAGCCCAGTCTGATGGCTGCTGATTAAAAATTGACTCTGCCACATCAAAGAAGAGTTGAAGGTGAAAATGATGATCACTTCCCTCTCCCAGGGACCCTGCACCATTTCTTTTATTCAACCTTGAAAGGTTCTTTCTGAATAAGATAATATCCCTCGAGTCCATTCTGGCTAGGCGGCATGGGAAAATGTAGATCAGTATGCCTATTCTCTATGAAAAAATGGGATTTTGTTAATGACATAGCACTCTAAAGTGATGGCTTGTATGTGGTAAATGCTGAGAAATTAATTATAAAATGCCTCTTAGACTACAGATCAAATTAATTGCTAGTATACATCTACTAAAAAGACTACTGTAAACCCAAACTGCATTTCCTGCCTCATTGCTGGAGATTTCTGTGCTTGCAACACACTATAGCTTGCACTGCCTTTTCTGTTTCCACATCTTGTATAGCAAAATTTTTAGTTGAGGTGCCATCAGTGAAATAATATCATTGAAATATATAATTTTATGACTGGGCTAAAGCATGTGGATATCTATTTTTTTGATAGATACATGTATATATAGAGAAAGAAACAGTCACTCGGGTGTATGAACTATTCAGAGAATATGTAGACAAGGAGAATAAAAAAAATGCCTGTATATGCACACATGAATGCTTAGAAAGATACACAGCTGTGATACAGTGCGTTATACTTTATTTCCACAAGTTAATGTGTCTCGCAGGCAGAGGTAGAAAATTTACAGAGAATCTTGTGTGAAAAATGCTCCCCTCTAATTTAGGTTTTGGTTTCATACCTTATTCCAGCAATTCTGGAGCTCAATGCAGACCTTTTAATTCAGAGCACCATTTGCACATGCATATACCTAAGCAGATGAACAGGCACAGTGCTCAACAGACAGCACAGCATCCCAAAATACGTAGCTTGAATTACAATAGCAAGAAAGGTCTTGCATGAAAAAGAGCTTGTACAAAAAAAACAATTTTACACATATGCCCCCCTGCCTTTCCACTGATCTGCTACTCTTGAGGATCCATAGAAAATGAGTAGAAGTAATTCAGTCTGAAAATAGTGTGTTAAAACCTTGATAAAACTAGAATAAACTAGTCCATGTATAAGAAAAGATTCACCCCATGACAGGCAATGCCTACAATTTTCATGTGTACCTAATTATCTGCATCTAAGTGTATCTGCCTGATAGATAATTTTAAAATAAAAAAGATTTTCTGCAATAAGATAATGTATACATTGAATGCTATAGCATGTAAAAGCTTTAACTGTATGTATGTTTGACATGTATGAATTACACAGTAAAACATAAGTTATTTATTCACGCTGATGAATGACACAAATATCCTGTTGAGATTGGTGCAATTAGAACAAACAAGTGATTATGTCAGAACAATGGAAATAACATGGTAATGACATCAAAACAGTGAGAATAACACCCTCCCCTCATCAATGTCATCTGTGTCTTCTGCTGTTTCTTAGAAAAAAAGATTTTACTAAGACGTTGTTTGCTCAGTATTTCTGCTTCTGTTTTCCCTGCTGTAACTATCCAGTATTGAATACAAGGTGAAATGTATAGAAAAAAATAATAAATTAATCTTCTTTTTTTTTCTTTTTCCAGTGGGCTTTATTACAGATGGTATCCAATTTGAACAGTGCAGAGAATGAAGTACAGTGGAGAGAATTAATGATCAAAAGCTTGTTTATTACAAATTAAATTTGCTGTACAAAGATAATGATTTTTACCTTAGTGAGTTCCCAATGTCTTAATAATCTTTACCATAATGAATATGAGCTCATATTATGAGCTCACACTCTTAAAAATACCTTCTCCCCCTTCCTAATTTAATCAACATTTTAAAATGTTCAGATGTCCCAATCACCTAGGGCTACATTATTAGCATTGTACTTACTTTAAGCAGCTTCTTTAAAATGATTGAAGAAAACAATTTATACAAGTGCTACCTTTAATAAGAATAGAAAAGCAAGGATAGCTTGTTTACCTCATTAAGGCTAACTTTTGATCTTCAAGTTTTATAAATAGAACACACAGTTCTACAGTCTCTCGCATGTGCACGTGAGTCCTACTAATGCTAATGCAGAAGTTGCATGAATGTGTTAGGGGAGAATGGACGATCATGAGTTATTAATAAAAGCAACAGATATTTAATAAGACACATGTTAGATCAAGAAAGAAGTAAAATCCTTTGTCAGGTTATTATGTTTCTATTACGTGCTATGTGAAGTAACTGCAAAACCTGGTTTTGCTTAATGAGTCTGCCTGTATGTGTAAGCTCCCTGATGAGGCCTGGGTTATAAGATCTGTGATTTTAAAAGAGTCCTCCCCAACAACTCTGAAGCATATGGCTTTTTTTGTCACTGACAATATCTGAGATAATGTCAATAAGGAGAACTGAAAAATGTTTTAAGCTATCAGCTGGCAGGATAATTTTTTAAATTTGAGCTTATTTAAAATATGGGCTGTGAAGAAATCTTCTCAAGGAATAAAATGGGAACATTTCAAAGGTCTGAGTGTTGTAGACATATATAACTGTGGGGCTGCAGGGAATTAGTCCTTTAAATAAGTCAAGTAACAATAACAACGGTAGGTGAAGGAAGAGACAAATTTTAAATAACTTCTGGCGTACCTTTGCCATTTCTAATCTGTTTAGGGCTAAGAGCATTCCAGCAATGCTCTACTATTGCTGCGTTTGAATATATCACTCAGTCCACAGATTTGGGCATGCAGTCCTTTGAAGAGAGAAAGTCATTCAGCACTCTCCAGGATCAGATCTATTTTCAGGAAGAAAGTTCTTCAGTAGCTGTGTATAGGAAAGTTTATATTCCTGTATAATTAAACCTTTGAGCTCTGAGGAGGAATTTATGCTGAGTTGATTCTATTTCTGGGAGGAAGGTATCCCCACTGCTCTCTTACTTTGTTTTTTTTTTCTTTGTTGGAAAATATATGTTGCAAATGTTTCTTTTGAAAATGTATGCAAACCCTATACATTTTCAGGCCACCTGATGTTTTATATTGAGGACACAGCAAACATGCAGTTATGACGTTTTGATGCAACTTCAGTCCAGTGCGTAGACTACTGATTTTAGTGGTCATGGGATTGGCTATTAGGAGGTTGGAATGAGCTTCCTCTTTATAGGATACGAACACGCAAAAGGTGTCAGTCTCCCTGTATCTAAGCAGTGACAGATACAGTGGAAAACACTGCATTTGCTCATTAAACTGTTAAAGCAAGGTCCCTCAATCCTTTGGCAGTTTCCTTTCCAAACCTGGCCATTTTTCAAGGCAATGGTAGCCTAAGTTTTCATACTGGTTTCATTTTTGTTATTGTCTCTGTTTTAGGACTCCATCATAATTCATCCTGTTGTATAGCATCCATTCAGAGCACATTGAACTACCCATCGTATTCCTTCTTCCTCATGTTCTCTTCCTTTACTCCAAGGTAAGCAGGAGACAGAAATAAGAAGTGAGGCAAGCTGAACCGATGTCTAAGATGTTAAACAGAAGTTGCTCAACAAGCCAGCAACACATATGAATCCACAGGATGATCAGGCCCTTGGGAAAGTAGCAAACATGTGAAGAGTTAATATTTAAATAGACTACATAAATTCAATGTCTATAACATAATATATAAGAAGGCAGATTTTCAGGCCGTGCTTTTTTGCAGTTTCATCATATTTGTCTGCCAAGTAGCTTGTCAACTTTATTTCATCGTCAATTATTCATTTGGATTTTATTTGACATTTTTTCCAAATTGCTAAAATCAACTTTGGCTATTTGCTTAAATGACCAATTGTTAGATTAAAAGTAATTTGATTTACAGACTGCCTTGTTCTCAAGTTAAAAATAAAAAAAAGGTAACTTAAATACTGCTAAGTAATGTTTTCTTTAAGCACTACTCTGTGCCAAAGAATGGTGAGGTTGCATGGGATTTCCGGCTTTTTATGAATGCAAGCAAATACTTTTACTCCCTGACTTTGCACTATGATTTCTGCAATACAGACAAAATGATTGAGTTAGGTGCCTACAAGACCATAATACATTGCTGCATACCTGTAAGGGCTTTCTAGGTTGGTTGGCTTGTCTACCTGATCATGAGACTGCCACAGACTGTGGAAAGTATATGCTACTGAACAGGTACTTCTAAGGTCATTCATTGCAGATTCATGTTGAAGACGGGCACAGTTAGACCATGTGTTCTTAAAATCCTTTTTGTGCTGGAATATGGACCTTTGAACAGATAATTTTGAATTCAGAAACATGCTGAGAATAGACAATTCGAAATGTCAAACACCTTTGACTCTCTCAACCAGGATCCTTATAAGATTATCCATCAACATTCAGTAATCATTACAGGACATTACATTGCACTTCTATTTAACGTATCAGAATTTGCTGTATCCTGCTATGGTTGGCTCATACTATAGGAAACTATACTTTCTGGGTACTAATATTAGCAAACTCAACATAATCACAGCAAGACATCACTGTCCTGGGAGTTGTAAACAAAATGCCACCTTATTTACAGAACTTCTGAAAAACTTGTTATATTTATTTCCTAGTTCTTTTCCATGAGGATCAGCTGCATGCTCTCTCATGTCTGATTTATTTGGAATATACATACACTCTTTACAGTGCTATAACAAGAACTTTGAGAACAAAGCACATATAACTTGTATGTGCATGCAGAGAAAATGAGATGTAAGAGATCTCTATTGCGGAAGGTTGACAAAAATGTATTAGAGGAAGAGCTTTATGAAACAAAAAAACCTGCTTCAGATGATTGTATACATTCCATATGCCTAAATTCACTGCAAAACCAGAGAAGACTCAGAGGTTTAAATATTTTGATTCAATATAGGGAGCTAGGATGAGCCTAGGTCTTTTTTCTTCCACCTGTGCTTCAACATTTGTGTTTTCATTTTGTTAGATGATACTACTAAATTAGATGTAACTACATGAATAGCTGGATTAGAAAGCTATAAATAACACTGTATGAAATATAGCAGGAAATATAGGCTCAATAAAATCAGTCCTAGACCAGTAAATTCAGTTTATGCATGACATTAGAACATACACAACTCTTAACTAAAGCTGCACAAGTAGGGGTTTGTTTTGGTTTTCCCCCACCTCAAATGGATGACAAACTAAGTTGGTGCCTTTATTACTAGCAAGAGGTCTTCTGCTGTACACAGGTTTTTTACAATTATCAGATTTAGTATAATTTGGTGCTCAAGTGTGGACTGGGCAGAAGCTCAAGTTCATGAATAGTCTCCCTAAGATAGCATTGTATGTGCAGCCTGGAAAATCATCAAGGTCTATATCTTAGCACAGAGTGCACAGCTACAACACAGCTGTCTCACAGCAAGGCTAGAGCACTTCTGTCTGGCTGTGGGGATCAGTTGTCACCATCTCTCAGAACCATAATTACAATCATCCAATGGTGAGGACTATGCTGTGTTACAGATGTCTCAGCTGTCTTCATTAGAGGTTGGAACTGTGTTTCAGGAAAGCCACGGAATAAACCACACTGCAAAACAAGAAAGTTGCCTTTCTCCCTCTTCTTGTGTCTCACAGATCACTGTATACAACACAAATTGTTTCACACTCTGCTTGTCCTCTCAGTCAGCCACAGACTGCTCTAAAAACTGCAACTGCACCTGCAGATATACTTTGGAAAAATGTCTGCCTTTAAGTGTTTTGTTGTTGTTGGGTTGGGTTTTTTTTCTGGGTGGGAGTGTGTGTCCCTTGAAGTTGCAATTCTTTTTAAAGGCCAATTTTGAGTTAATCAGTCCATTTCCAAAACCAGTTCATTTTTAATTTCAGAGTAAGAGTATTTACTCCAGACAGATAATCCATGCTGTAACAAAATGCTTTGGAAGTATAAAAAGGCTGTGAAAATAAATTTTCTATACCTATCAGTTTTACCATAAATTATGTTCTTTAATAAATAATTTACTGCCATGTGGTTTCACCCTTACATAACAAATTTGTCAGCAAGGACCCCATGCCAGGCAGACACAGCCATAAAAGCTGTGTCTAAACTTGTCTGTATTGTGTTTTCCAGCTTGGTTCCACTGTTCACCCAGGCAGCCTGTGCAGCACTGAATAGTGTGAATGCATTTAATTACAATCTGACATGTGTATTCCTGAGAAACAAAAGGCTGTGAACTGAGGGTGATGATTAACTGTTCTACCAGATAATTGCTTAAACTACTACTTATATTATGCTGCATTATCTCTTTTGAACAAAGTGATTATTGGCCCTTTGTGTAGCGATTATACAATGTAAGTGCAATCTTGCTGTTTTAAATGTTAGAGTTTATGTTTAATGTACTTTTATTTGTAATGAGGGGTGCAACTTCAGATTTTCTTTAAAGCATTGTTCTCACAACGAAAAAAAGCCCCAAAAACCAACCAAAAACCAAAGAAAGAAAAAAGCATGCTTCATTTTGTCAGATTGGCCCAAGATTAAGAATTCTTTAAGGGACTAAATGTCACTGGAAAGGGTGACATCCATTGATAGACAACTGCTGTAAAGTCCAGGGACCATCCAGTAAAACAGGTAGAGTATCAATTTTTACAACAAAGGATATAATACACAACAGTTATTAAGAATACTGGGGGTAAAGGAGAATGACAGTAACTGCAACAGCAACTTCAAAGTAAATGTAATTGACATAAAAATGTAATTGACAATCAAATCAAGTACACCTTCAGTAAATTTGCAGATGACACCAAGTTGGGTGTGTGTGTGGATATGCTTGAAGGTAGGAAGGTTTGCATAGGGATCTGGACAGTCTGGATCAATGGACTGACACCAGTTTTGTGAGGTTCAACAAGGCTCAGTGCCGGGTCCTGCACATGGGCCACAACAGCCCCATGCAATGCTTGGGGTTGGGGCAGAGTGGCTGGAAAGCTGCCTGGCAGTAAACAACCTGAGGCTGTTGGTCGACAGCCGGCTGAACATGAGCCAGCAGTGTGCCCAGGTGGCCAAGAAGGCCAACAGCATCCTGGCTTGCATCAGAAACAGTGTGGCCAGCAGGACCAGGGCAGTGACCGTCCCCCTGCACTGGGCACTGGTGAGGCCGCCCCTCGAATGCCGTGTTCAGGTTTGGGCCCCTCACTGCAGGAGGGACATTGAGGGGCTGGAGCGTGTCCAGAGACGGGCAGCGAAGGTGGTGGAGGGGCTGGAGCACAAGGCTTATGAGGAGCAGCTGAGGGAACTGGGGGTGTTTAGTCTGGAGTAAAGGAGGCTGGATGGGGACCTCTTTGCTTTCTGCAGCTACCTGAAACGAGGTTGCAATGGCATAGGTGTCAGTCTCTCCTCTCAAGTAACAAGTGATAGGACAAGAGGAAATAGCCTCAAGTTATACCAGGGGAGGTTTAGATAGGATATTAGGAAAAATTTCTTCACTGAAAGAGTGGTCAAGCATTGAACAGGCTGCCCATGGAAGTGGTTGATTCACCATCCCTGGAGGTATTTAAAAGATGTGTAGATGTGGCACTTAGGGACATGGTTTAGTGTTGGACTTGGCAGTGCTAGGTTAATGGTCAGATTCTTAATTTTTTTCCAATCTAAGTGATTCCGTGGAAAGATGGAAATGTAACATCTTTTTTCCCTCATACAAAATTATCTTTGAGGAAAAAAAGTGTACTTATAGGAGCACCTGCAACTTGACATCTGAATAAGGTGCTATGGAAATGAAGATAAGGCCTTTTCATATTGGACATCCCAATTTTGTAAAAGAAAGTTGCAGATACCTACAGTGACCAAAAATACAAAGAAACCACATAGCAGAGAAATGAGCCACAGTGACCACAGATTTTATACAATGTACAGGTATTCCTACTTTTGCTGGAAGAAAGCAAGGCTGTTTTTAGAAACCCATAAGCATGAAGAGAGGGGAGACCATCCTAGAGCTCTGAAGAGTGCAGTTTTAGGACACATGTTAATCTGCATAGCCTTGTTCTGCAACTTCTTTTCTTTAGGGAATAAATAGATTAGTACTTTGTTTTCTGAGAGTAGATGTTCCTATCATATCCACCTAGTCTTTTTGTACTCTGAAATCTCCATGGCAAATGAAAAATTACACTCCTCCTAAAGACCATATGCAAAAGATATCCTTTTCTAGAACATCTAGGAGTCTTTTTACTTGCCCTCGGAGTGTCCCAGGACCCTCTTGATCATGAAAGTCTAAGTAAGTGTGTTATCTACCAAAGCAAACATGTAGAATGGGAATATTCGTGGAGAATAAGTCAACTGATGAGAATATCCCTGCCCTCAGCAAGCAAGAATGTGAGCAGCCAAGAGTGGCATTTCTTGCATGTCTAGTGACATTCCAGGAAGTTAGAAACATTTCTCAGTATTTAACCACCAGACTTTGAAGCAGCATGACACCAAGTTCTGGGAAGCCAGGCAGTATTTCATATTTGAGAAAATCTTTTGTAGTCATTTGCTATCTCCCATTGTTCCAGATCTTCCCAGATGACTAGTAACCAGTATGGATGCTTACAAAACTAAACTGTCAACACAAAAAAAGGCCCCATGGGAAAAAAACATGCAATGAAGACACAATATAAAATCCATATGCAGTCAAGGCCAGTGCTAGAAGACATCTTCCCCAGACTACTCCTCTTTGCACCGCTGTCTACTCCTACTTGCTTTAACCTGAAAACTTATTTGATCCATGCCAGATTATCACAAGCATACACAGTCCTAACCTTCCTTGTTTTCTTCCGTATTAGACAGACACTATTTTAGGTGGAGTTCCACTCTATCTAAACTATAACTGTTGTGTAAACACACACATCTATTTTCTCTTTAGCAATTCCCTACTCTGTTTATCACATCATGTCCACCAAAGAAAAAATGTGTCTTCCTTCCTTCCCTACTATACCTGATGCAGATACTCCCCACACCATCTTACTCCCTGTAGACCAGAAAGATCCTTACTGTGTCCTGATAAGCACAAAATGGGTACTACACGCTCTGAGGAAACAGACACTGCATACTGTGCTCTAAGGACACATTACTTTATATTGCAATAGAAAGTCAAAGGCTGAAGGCATTATTTCACAATCAAGATACCTTTTTGATCCCATGGGTGGCATGATTACTCAGCTACACACTGGTAGAAAAATCAACCACTACTCATTAATTTTATTACACTTTTCCATTATATTTTTCTTAAAATGAGGTGCATAAATCTTACTTGTCTGTGCTATATCCTGCCTTGTAGTTTACCATTGAGATACCTATTAATATTTGTTAACACATTAAACGGCAGTAACAAGTACTTCTAGAAAGCACACAGTAAAGGGAAGGAAGATCAGCAAAAGGATTAGAAGTGAGAAGGTGAAAAAAAGAGAGTAATGACTATGGTTATAACAAACTGTCCATGACCTTAAACTCTCCAGTTTTCAGATTCTTTTGAGCCTTCAAATTGTGTTGGTTTTGTTCTACAGATGAAAATCCAGGGATGTGCCATCAGTTGTGTGCAGTTATCATTACTGAATGCCTGCAAGGCCAATCTGAATCCATTTTTACTCACAGTCAAATAAGTTTTTGTAAAACTACAGACATATATTTTACAGGTAGTGAAGCCTCTGGCTGCCCTGAAACATGGTCATTTTGCCTTGTTCATAATAGTGAAACCTCTGGCTTCATTGAATTTTTTTTTTGGCCTTGCTCGTATTTCCTTGGGTGTTTCCTCCACATCCGATCTCCCAAGAAGCTTCAAAATTATGATAATCTAGGAAGACTTTACTCTCTGGTTAATTCCTTATCTTTGTGTATACCTTTCCAAAGAGCAATTTCAGCTAGAGGCAAAAACCATAAAGTTAGAAGGAACACAGCTTCCTTGTTCATTGTTAAAATTGATGGTTAGTATTTTGGCATCTGTCCAATTAAAAAATAAAAATTATACATATAGATATAAATATATTGGCTTCATTTTTCCTCATCTAATGTACACAGTATTGCTATTCCTGCATTGCATATAAATTCCTCCCTCTAATGAAATGATTAATTAAAAATAATATAGACTATAAATATTACCTTCATGCTACCCAGTTTGTGGGGGCATAACCCTTGGAAGAACACAGGAAGCATAGTCAGGGAATAGATAGACTTGTAAATTGTTCTTCAGTCTATTTTCCCTTAAATACTTAAGTCTCTAGCTGTGATGATTACAAGGCAAATCTTCCAAACATTAATTTGCTGGAACCAAGGCAGCAATATCTGGCATAGTTTGCCAAGAGCCTGAAAACAACAGTTATGAAATGTCTTCTTGCAAGGCTAGAGTACATGCAGAAAAGGTTCACATTACAATGAAAAGGTCTATAAAGACTTGAATATAGAATTTGACTGATTTTTTTTTCCTAAAAGGAGAGAGTGATTTCAAAAGTTTTGAGAACAGCTCTGGTGGTAGAGGCCAGATATTTGCTCATAATTCATGCTTAGTAGAAGAGAAATTACAGGGAGGGAAAACTAATTAAACATGGGTTTAAACTAATGGTCTTGATAAGTAAGACTCTACCATTAACATCCAAAGAATGTGACATTTAGGCATGAACTCTTTTGCTAGCTGTGCTGCATGGACAGAAGGATCTGAGTGACCAGCAAGAGATGACTGCAAATACAGAGTCTTTTTGACCTTTGTAGATCATATGAAAGGGACTTATCTAGTTTTATTTATAAAGTGTATAAACCTGAATACACTAGCTAAAACACTTCTATTAATTTTATTTTTTTTTTTCCTCTGGACTTTGTCAAGCTTTTTGTTAAGATTATGGGTTTGAGCATTTTTTTTTTTAACTCAGATATCCGCCAAGACAGAAAAGATTATAATTTCCAAGGAGCTGGTGGCTTTGTTTGTCAAAAATACATTATTTTTTGCGAGCATGAAACAACATTTACTTGAAGGGTCTGACACATTTAAAGCTTTAAATAAATTGTAGGGATTGAAGACATTATGACAGCCATTCTTGATTCCATCCTACTGGAGGTTACTACTTTGTAGCAAAAGTGATGAAAGAGACATGGTTATGTTTATGCACCAAAATCTAAGAGGGACAGATACTAGTGTCTGGCTAAGAGATTAGAAGAGGGACAGATACTAGTGTCTGGCTAAGAGATTAGTGCCATAATCTGGGTGGGTTCCCATGAAAGTATTTGACTGTAGGTCTTTCTCTGGGCTTCTTCTTGTCCTTGTAGTTCTGCAATCAAACTAGCTCTTCCTTGTTGTGGGGTTTGCATGTGTTTATGTGTGTGTGTGTGTGTATTTTCCAAGTATTTTAGAAATCATTGTGATTGCATTCCAAGCCATTGGAGCAGTGGTTTGGACAGGAAGAAAACAATCATATATGCTTTGTTACCAGTAGTGTGATACGGAATCATGCAGGAGTTTTGAAGGGTTCATAGCCTGCTGGGTAGTGTTGGAGAAACATGTGGCATGAAGGAAGCAGAACCTGGTACAGTCTCATCTCTCCTGTTTACTGAGAATGGTCTTTGGCGCACATTATCCACACAAATCATGCCCTGGCATTAATTTAGGGACTGCAAGTTGACATGGGCCACAACTCTGCCAGGGAGCAACATTAAGAATTGAGCAGTAAGGGCAATCATTGGTCTAGCACTTGAGCTCTCTCCCTCACTCTGTCACATTTAACAAAATACGTGTAGACAGCATGTCCATTTCTCAAAAACTGTTGCTCACCAGCATTTTAAGTCGAACTGAAAACAGGCATGTAATTTGAGCAACTGATAATCTGAGGAGCTCTTTGAATATCTTATAAGATTTTGCTGCTAAATATGGTAGGGATGTAAGTCAGAACCCTTAGTGATTGCAATATAATTTTAATGCCAATGGACACTACCTTTAAAGACAAGCAAGACAGTCATCTACGCCCCTGTGGATTCTGAGATGGCAAAGGAAAATTATTCACTGGCAAGAATTGTTTCCCATCAAAAATTTTGAAATTGGCAAAAGTGATTAATTTGATTCTTCTAGCCTTTTATTGGGAAAACTGGGAAATTTATGGGAAAGAGTAGCAAAAGGTTTTGTTCTTTGTCTTAAAAAATAACTTAGCCTGTAGCATTTATCCCTGTTTATTTAAAAATACATTTAAAATATGAAATATTTTTATATTTTATATTATAGCTATTTTAAAATATTTACATAAGTTGTTTTTGTTGTTTGAGATGCTTCAAAGTGGTTTGACTTATATTAGTGGATGTGGATTTATTTAACCCCAGTGCTACTGGAAGCTATGACAAAGCCTCACCACAGATCAGCATTGTGCATCAAAGTTTATCCAATGGTTCTGTGAAGACAAATAATTGCTGTTCTGTCTACAGAAAATCCATTTACTGTTTCCTTATTAATAACTAAAATGGCAAAGATTGTTCAGTGGCTTTGAGGAGAATTGCTATAGAAAATATATCCATAGAGTTAAATTCTCCTGTTCTTCCCAAATTTAACATCTCCCTACTGGGAATAGTTTCTAGCCCATGAAACCAACTGAACCATGATGAAGCATTGTCAGAGAGCTCTTGGTGACCCAGGCCAAAACCATGACAGGAAATATACTGGTAATTTAATACTGTGAGGGATCACAGGCTGGGAAGTGGGCCTCTGATATTTTGTTTACTAGAATAAGTGTGTGGCAAAAGAGGTGGGATGAAACACCAGGAATTACTCCTCCTGGAAAGATCCAGTCTTGCAAGAGCATCTACATTGTTAAAGGACTATGTAAAAAACGCAGGCTCACTGAAATACTTTTAATTGTTAACAATGAAGGAAAGAAGATAGGCTGGGTCACGAAGTAAAGAAAAAACATGCAGAAGATAAAACAAAGTAAAAAGTGATAGAAGGCCAAAAAGAACAGAAAATTATATAGATGGATAATCATACTATTACAAAGTTTCCACTGAAATCTTTTAACAGACAGTATACATAAAACATTCTTGTCCCAAGTTAAAAAGTGAGATTCAGGGTATCCTCCTTTTATGTTTTTTCAGTTAATGTTTCATTGATGTTTTTAACATTACAGCAATCACTAAGAAATGTTACATTAAGCTTTATTCATTTGATTACCTTATTAATTTATAAAGGGCTATCTCATGACAGAAGCTGTGAGGCTGAATGAAGAAAAAGAGCTAAAGTGGGGTCAAAGCCTAAAGAGACCACTGAAAAAAAACCCCGAAGTTGTGTACAAATTAACTTCTATACAAGGAGAATTTTTAGAAAAATTGGAAGAACAAAACTGAATATTGTTCAGTGATGCATACTAAGAAAGCTTGCACTACATCTTTAAAGTACTCAGAGGGTACTGTGGTCATCCTCCAAATAGAAAGATTTTTCTGAAATCTGTAGAAACTATAAGTAGAAGAACTTTGGGTCAAAAAAACCCAACCCAAACAACCAAAACTAGCTGGCTTATTTTCACTCTGAGGAAGACAATTATTCAAATACCACAAAGAAAAGCATGGAAATATGAAACATCCCAAAACAACAGATACCTTTACATTTGCATACATCCACATGTATATACACAAAGTTTGCCAGCACACAGAACTGTGTATTGAGATAAATGATGCTAAAGGACCCAATGATGCTGCGATGTCAAGCACTCTCAAAGACAAACCGTGCTGTCTTTTCAGTCTGAAGCTTTGTCCTTATCCATTAAACATATTATTTAATTAGGGGTTCTGGAGAACATTTCATTTTTCTATTGCCCCTGCCCTGCTACTCTGTTTTGTATCCACAACAGGTCCAGCAACACTTGTTTGAGGGGTCCTGTGTGACAACTCTTTCACCAGGTAATGAAGGATTCTGTGGCCAAGTCAGATCAGACAGGCTACAAGATGTGATGACCCGGTAAGGATGGAAGCACAGTGCAGTGCTATAAAATGTTTGTAGGCTCAGGATTAAGCTAAGCACAGGTATTAGCAGTATAGGCTTACTAGCCATGAGATCACAATTCCACAAATAATGTAACAACAGCGGGAAAAGGAGTTCTTTTGCAGAAATCTGGAAGTCTGTCCAGATAAAAATGCCTGTCAGCCAGCCAGCTGTTTGGCTGATTCATCTTTTGTATGTATAGTTACATATTTATTGATACACACATTTCAACACAATACAGTGCTGAAAATATTTTCACATATAACTAGATGGTTATAGACATCAGATGAAGAAAAATTCCTCACACTTATTAAATGCTGAGGTGATCATAAAGGCATTAAAGGAAGTATTATACTAAAATTATGTCTTTACAGAAGCACAGCAATCTGAAAAACACCAATGGTGATGTAATCTAACACTTAAATTTATAGTTACACACTTAAAAACAACTATGCACAAAGTAGCTCATCTAACATTTTTCTCAGAACAGTGTAAAACCATCATTTTAAGATACCCCTACCTTTGATGTCTTGAGACTTAATCATAGTCTTAAAAACATTGAATAAGGGATAATTCTTCATTTGCAGATGATGCGTAAAAATGTCATTTAAGGATGATTCTCCATTTTACCTTTTTTTAAAAAAATCTGTGCTTTCTTGCTTTCTTTCTTTCTTTAAAACATAGTGCAAAAAAATATTTTAATAATACTTCTAAGCTCTCAAATTCCCAAGTAAATTCTTCTGTGCACCAAGGTTTCAAAAGTGGCCAGTAATTTTGTATGACTCCTTTAAGCTTCATGCTGAAAAATGTTAGAGAAATGCCTGTCATACCGAACTCTCATCCCTGAAAATTAAATATTACCAACACGTTCCAATAAGGGCTTCAATAAAACAATGATGTTAAAGCCATCTTATAATTTTGAAAATCTTCATCTTAAGCATAAGCCACAAGGATGAGGGTCCAGCTCCTTTGTGTGAAAGGGAAATATTGAATCCCTCCTGCTGGAGCCGTGTCTTGGTTCACCCAAGCCTCTGTGCTGTAAGGGAAGGAGAACCCAGACAGGGAACGAGACTCTGTTCTCCATCCAGGTGTGACACTGACCAGTTGCAAGAGGCAAACTTTTACCTGAATCCCTCCTCTGCTTCTAGCTGTGCTCAGAGCAAGACTGGGCCTTTCTGCTACTCTCTGGTAGACACTCATTAAAAGGCAAGAAACAAGGTCAGAAGCACAGGGCTGAAAAGCGGCCACCTGGAGAGAGCCAGTGCCACAATGTACCATGGGACCTGGAATCCTGCAAGCTGACTTTCGAGGCAACTTGTGGCAAAATGGTCATTTAACAGTTTGTGCTTACAGTACAAGCTGTAAATGGAGCCAAATGGAGGTCCTTCCATTTGCCTTGCTGATAGATAGAGATGTTTGATATTTTCCTTACATATATGCAGACAGTTTTAGGCATCAAGTGATTTTTTTTTAATTAGGAATTATAAATTCATGGCTTTTCCTGTTCCCTTATGTAACCTATCTGTTCATATTTGTATAGTAACGCTACTTAATGCTTTGGGAAATTACAACAAGATTTCTCTAGTATTACCTTTTAGACCCACATGAATACCAAAACAATTCAGTACGATTCATGTTCCAACAATGAGTACTAAGGACAACAGTCATTATGTCACTTTTGACCAAGTGTTACCAAATGTTTAGGACACACAGTTCATCAGAATTTGAATAAATGCCATAACATATTCTGCTCAATTAAAACTACAGCACTAATTAATATACCTCATATTCACATAATATAACTCTTATTCAGTTCAAATTATGATAATGCTGATGACATAGTTTAAGAATTCATTGCAAAAAGAAAGTTTTATGCTGATTCTGTTTACCATAAACACTGAGGTGTTCTAAGAACAATTTTCTACAAATTGCACAGATTTCTGCCAACATACTTACAGAGAACATCAAAGCTATCTCTGTGAAGTTACATCACAAGCTGCTAAAATGTAGATTTAAACAACTTGCTTTATTAAACAAGTCTCAGAAGCCCAATCTTACTTCAATCTGTTGGTTTGTTCTTTGTTGATACTTTGAGATTAAGAAGTGCACCTTGAAAAGCATATCTTAAATGAAGGCAAATGTCCCATTGTGTAGGTGGGCAAATTGAATTACTGAAGAAGTGAAACAGCACAAAAGGGTGGAGGATTTGGGAAAGACCAGAGGAAAACAGACAACTGATGCCCAGAACAGATGTAGTGAAATAAAAGAAAAATGCCTATTTAAATTCAGCACAGAAAGCCATCCACTGCCCTCAAGTGGTAGAGCCACAGCTTCTAAGGCTGAAGGCAGTTTTGGCTGTAATGTAGAGGGACACAGGAAGGAAAGACAGGAAGAAACTGGAGAATGGATAAATCTGTACTGTTTTGCATAGCCCTATCCATCCTCTTCTTATAAATATTGGTGAATGCTAAACATGGGATTTTGGGTGACTTCTAAGTCTAAATTAATTTTTATGTTAAAGAGCACTATTTATCTTTTGCATTATTGATTTAAAGGTGTTTCACGAATATGGCAAAATGTACTCAAAACTTAAAGTACAGTTTGCTATGCTGAAGTCTGGAACAGTGTTTATTTGACATGTAAATGAAGACTTGCCATGCAGAAATGTATGTTACATTTGACATTTGTCTCTAATCAGAATTCCTATGAATAATGTAGTTTGATATCAATAGCCTCATTAAGCAAGATTTCCCTTAATACCCTTTCTGATTGTAATCTCTTCATTATACTTTTTTTTCTCATTCCTCTTGGCCCTACTCATCATTATCAGTATGCTCAGGTTTTCAGTAGTGTTACTAATATGTATTTTACATCGAATAGGATGTTTTAGATGGGAATTAATAGCACTAATGCCCAGGTGTTCTTTAATTGTAAGACTTTCTTGTCCCAACTATATTTTTATTAGGAGCTGTAGGTATTCTGCTTGTCATGACTGAGTTCACTAGGTTGGACCACAAGTGAAAATGAGTTTGATAGGTTCATTCCAGTCCCCATTTAACACATCATGAAACATTGGCACCATTTTATGTGATTGGTTGTTTCTGCTTAAAAGAGCTTTGGGATTGAAATAGCAGAGGTGTGGCAGGTCAAGACTGAAGGCCCATTGGCTGAGCTATGCAAGACATGCAATGTCTTGTACAATGTGTTCATGAGGATTTGTTGCAGACCAGGACATCTCATTCGCAAACACTATACAGGCATACAAGTTGAAGATGCAAACCAGTGGTTACTATAAATTCTGTACTCTGCCCTGATTTCCTGTAAATACAAAGCACCCGCTAAAAAGTTGGGGGATTGTTTTAGGAAAATAGTAGGTTACGCTGCGGGAAACGCCAGTGTCTCAAAGGCAGTGAGTAACAAGACGTTTCCATTTCAGTTAGGGATCAAGTTCCATTTATTTTCCTCTTTCATAACCACAGTAAGCGTAAAATGTAGAGCTGATCCAGAGATTCCTCCATAAAGTGCTGTTGCCAGTTACCAATTTTCAATAAATCACTCTTAAATTGTCCCATAATTTTTCTGCTCTTCCTTTCCTAGAATGCTGATTACTCTGATGTGTTTTCTGTGATTAGAGGAAGAGTTGATCTTTGAACTCTTTAAAGCCTAAGTTGAGGGGCCCCTCCTGAAATGTAAAGAGAAACTCTGCTTTCATGGAGTTAAAAAAAGTAGGTCTCTAGCTTTTGCCCCCTTCTCTCAGATAGGTTTTTGTATTGATACAAGCTGATAAGCAGGGTTGAAAGGGACAGGCAGCCAAACTCTACCTCAGCAGGGAGAAGATGAGGAGATTCAGAGAGCTCACCTAACTGTTGTGTACTAATTTTTTTTAATTTTTTTTTTTTTTTTTTTTTACAGTAGTGTACCCCTAGGAGGGATCTGAAGAGCCATCCAAATGGAATGTGTTGGGTCTAGGCAGAGGTCATGTATTGAGACAAACCTTTCCGTATGCACAAAGGGAACCAATGTTTTTTGTGTTCTGCTTCTGAGAAAAGACTAAATTGAGTATTAATGTACCAAGTCCTGTAGCTATCATGAAAAGGAAGGGATAGAAAGAAGGAGGGGAAGAAGGAAGGGAGAAAGGAAAGAAGGAAGGAAGGAAGGGAGATCATCATCTCATCATCAAATTTTTCACAGAGTAGCAAGTAGGTCTCCAGCAGTTGCTTTCCATGCAAATGGGTATCCTTGGGGAGTAGAGAGAAAGAAGCATGGAGTATCCCATCAGTTGGAGTGTTCTTGATGCACCTGAGTGATACAAAACTCTGTGCCTGAACTGAACCTCCCATGAGATATTACAGTGACAATTTTAATCAAAATACTGAGATTTTTTCAGCCAAAAATAATTTGCTGGAAAGTCATTTTTTTCATACAGTCTGAAAAAAATTAAGAAGTATTACCTGTGTTAACATTTGGAGGGGAGGAGCTAGTGAGACAATATTTTCCTCATTTTTTGACTAGTTTTATTATCATATCCCAAAAATAATTTATATATATATATGATAACATGTATATTGTTGCATAAGTGTTTTATTTAATCATGCAAAATAATTTACCTAGGTTAGGAATGATGGCTATGAATCACCTCACTACTGATTATACAGCATTTTGGAGGATTGGTCTTCTGGAGGATTCTCCTTCCAGTAAACTTCTGTATCTTACATTAGCTTTAATGGAACTTAAATTCATGCATTGAGTGGAGAAGAAAGACTTCTGGGTGGTTGTAGATGCATGACCTTGAACTTGTGACTCACAATGCAATCTGCATGCAGGAATATTAGACAGTATCTGTCAGCATCTGTCAGGTCTGATTGTTTAAACATTACTTTGTCACGCCCCCGCCCACACACACACACATTTTACCTGATTTCAAATTGAATATTAAACTGACCTTTTAAAAAGGAACTACTTTAAAATTTAAATAAACTTTATTGTCCTTCTTTTTACAATTAAAAAATTATAATGAGAAAAATTAATCTCTGGTGTAATATAACTGGATTTCTGGGTACTGTGTCAGGGACAATTTTTACCAGAATAATTAGAACTTGCAGACCAGAATTCTCTTTACTGGAAATATAATAAGTAATCACCTTGAGCCAACTCTCTTTTAATATCAGTACAATTCCCATTGCAATAACTAAAATGGAAGTTGCATCAATGTAGCAGAAGAATGTCTGACATATATAGAATACAGATAAATATATTTTTATAAGTTAAAGGTGTTTACAGTGCATGTTTAGTAGCATACTAATTAAAATAACTTAATTCTTCAGACTCTGGGGGTTTGGTTTTTTGGGTTTTGGTCTGGGTGTGGGGTGTTTTTCCACCTGGGAATAAGCCAGTTTATTCTCATTATATCTTCTATTAATCATTTCTTGGTCCCAGCAAGCCTTCCAGCCAGCAGCATGCAATGACCATATGGCCAGTATTCCATCTAGTGAATTTGTATCTTTAGGGAGATGATGGGGTACCACCACTTGGTCGGAGGGGGGTCTTCAGCAGGGCCCTGCGCTATGATGCAAGCTCAGGTGTTTGGTCCTATAGCACAGTGCAGGAACTGCTTTCTTCTCCTAGCCCTGCTGCCTCCACTGCCACTTCTACTCCTCAAGGGGATTCTACAGGTGTTAAACTTGATGATCAAGTGACTAATTAAATTATAAATCGACTTGTGTAAATAATTTACAATGAATAATTTAGTTGGCAAATATCTTCTCCCCTTTTCTTTTCTGAATTTTCTGTGCAAATTCACAATTACCTTGATATTTATATGTTATTCAAAAATTTATGCTGAGTAGTTTCTGCAAATAATTGTATTCTAGACTCCTAAAGAATGAAATTTTTCATTAAATTGATTTTGTAAATAGCTCATGCTTGATGCTTTTTCCCCTGCGTAGGTTAACACACATAAAGTCAGGTAACCAACATTAATACTCTTTGATGTGGGTTTAACATTTCCTATTTGTCTATTACTTCTTGCTAATAATTTCCTTCACTGAAATGCTCACAAAAGATGCTTGAAATTGACACAGGGTTTTGAGTGTTTTTTTCAGAGGTTTAGGGTTTTTTTATGCAAAGTGATGTTGACAGAAAATTTTTTATGATGCCCATCATAATTTGTTAATTAGTTAAAACTAAAATATATTTTTAAAGTTGCATTCATTAACTTTTAAGAGAAAGTGTTTAATTATGTGTCCTTTCTGATTTGATAATATTTGTTAATCTTTGGCCATGGAGTTCCTCCTCTTGTTTACCCAGTACACTGCCTTGGGAGACTAGGGTGTCACAGAATATATATTATTATTCAGATTTGTTTGAGACTGTAGGGATCACCATATTATTGAGGAATTATAACTTATAAATTTTATTTCCATAAGTACCTTATATTAGTGCTTATGTCTATTCAAACTCTGATTCTCCTTGATTACCCTAAGGAAAAGTTTGGTCTTGTTTCGGCTGGTTGTCATGATAGATCCACAAGCAACCATCATTTGAAAAAAAACCACTGTAATCAGTAAAATACACTTCCATGAATTAGATCATATGCATGAGTTTATTTAACATTCTGTCTAATTTAAAAAGCATGTCCCAGCCATGCAGACTAGATCTGCTAGTAGAGAGGAGATACAAAAGCATAGACACCAGAATGCAACTATAGCGCTTGCAAATAGTTATGCACATTGGTGAAGCCCACTCCATGTCTAAAAAGTACACTTTTTGATTCATCTCAAGGTGTTTGTGAGCTGGTATTTAATACCAATGCTTACAGTAGTAATTAAATCTGTGACCACGCAATGAGCTCTGCACAGGCAGGCAGGAGCCAACAGGGCTCCACAGGAGCACCTTCCTCTTAAACGCATGGCAGAACCAGTCTATAGATTTTAACAACCTGAGATAGAGTCTGTGCCTTTTATGTTTTGTGGCTACATTGTAGATTTTGACTACTAGGGGAAATAAATACTAAATGGCTGTACACACATACTGCCTATAGAAAAGGGAAAAGGATGATCTGGTCTGTATATAACAGCTGTACTCCGACATATGCAGAATGTATAGTGGTTTTTGTTACAGTATTTGCGTTGTACCCTAAAGGAAAAAAAAAAAAAAAAGGTTATTGAAATCCAGACATTTTGAGTTATAGAACTGAAAAACAAGCTGGTGTTATGACAGGTTTGAAATGGGTCTGCTTTTGCCAGCCAGTTATATGCTTTAAAAGGCCTTTAGCTGATTTATGCAGTTCTTGTCCCAAAACTGCTGTATTGTATTACTTCAGTATTTTATCCCTAACCATTTAAAGAAGGTTTGATCTTACATCAATAGTACTCCAAAAATATTAAAATCAAAGACATTTCTTCTCAAAGAATTTATGCAAAACAAACCCTATATTTTTCCTGATCTTGAAGATTTGAATAAATAAAAAAATAAGAAGAGGGGGAAAAAAATGAAAATACTTCTATAGCACAAACTCCAGATAGTTACAGTAGCTGCTGCATATTCTAAGAGCTCAGAAGGGAAAAAGATTTTTATAAAATGTAAACTGCTGGAGTCGTGGAGCTTTTATAATAAAATAGCTTCTGGTCACAGACAAAAAGCAAAAATGAGGATTAGCAGAATTTGAAAGTGTTATTACTTATCTTTTTTTAATGCATTCATGTTAACTGCCACTGGTTTGAGTGAGTAAACAGAAAGCTTTTTTCTGCAGTGGGACCCTTAAAAGTACAATTTAATAGTTTTGACTAGCATTTTGGTATATGCCTCAGTTCTTTTCTCTTTACTTAGCTGTGTGTTACACAAGATTTTTATGAGTTCAATATGTACAGTATCTGTTGACACTTCATATATAAACAAAAATTATTTGGTTTAGAAGCAGGGGAATTAAAGTACCCATAATGAAAAACAATTGTTTTAAAATGCTGTCAATTTGGATTGTGGAAAGAATTTCAAGGATTGATCCTCTAAAGTGTAGAGAAGCTCCAATTTTTATTGACATCACTGTTTTACGGAAGCAACTCTTGGGTGAAATAATGTTTACTGGTTTAAAATATATCTTTGAGTTTCCAATTCCGAGGTTTTTTCATGATGCATGAAAATATTATTTCTTTCTTCAGCTTTGGAGAAGATAATGTAGAACTAATTGGCCATTTTTAGTCGCTAATGTAAGGAGCTGAAGTATGATAGCAGTTTTCCTACATGCTTGAGGCATGTACAGCCTACATCATTTTGGTAGGTTGATCCTGGCTGGATGCCAGGTGCCCACCAAAGCTGCTGTATCACTCCCCTCCTCAGATAGAGAGGGGAGAGAAAATGCAACAAAAGGTTCATGGGTCAAGATAAGGACAGGGAGATCACTCAGCAATTATTGTCACAGGTAAAACAGACCTGGGGAAATTAGTTTAATTTATTACCAATCAAATCAGATCAGGATAATGAGAAATAAAACCAAATCTTAAAAAAGATCTTCCTCCCCAGCCCTTCCTTCTCTCCAGGTTTTACTTCCCATTGTTTTCTACCTCCTCCCCACCAGCTGTGCAGGGGGACAGGGAACGGGTTACGGTCAGTTCATCACACGCTGCCTCTGCCACCCCTTCCTCCTCAGGGGAAGGCTCCTCACACCCTTCCTCTGCTCATGCATGTGGTCCCTCCAACAGGAGACAGTCCTCCACAGACTTTTCCAATGTGGGTCCTTCCCACAGGCTGCAGTTCTTCACAAACTGCTCTAGTGTGGGTCCCTCCCATGGGGTGCTGTCCTTAAAGAACAGCCAGCTCCAGTGTGGGTCCCCCATGGGGCCACAAGCTCTGCCAGGACCCTTCTCCAGCACAGGCTTCCCTCAAGGTCACAGCCTCCTCTGGGCATCCACCTGCTCTGGCATAGGGTCCTCTATGGGCTGCAGGTGATTATCTGCTCCACCATGGACCTCCATGGGCTGCAGGGCACAGCCTGCCTCACTGTAGGCTTCACCATGGGCTGCAGGGGAACCTCTGCTCAGGCCCTGGAGCCCCTCCTGCCTCCTTCTGCACTGACCTGGGTGACTGCAGAGTTGTTTCTCTCACATATTCTCACTGTCTGGCTGCAGTTGCACAGTTTTTTTCCCCCCCTTCCTAAATACATTATCTCAGAGACACTACCACTGCCAGTGACGGACTCAACCTTGGCCAGTGGTGGGTCCTTCTTGGAGCTGGCTGGCATTGGCTCCATTGGACATAGGAGAAGCTTCTAGCAGCTTCTCACAGAAGCCATTCATGTAGCTCCCTGGTTCCAAAACCTTACCATGCAAACCCTATGCAGTCATACAAGACCATCTGGCTTGGCAACCATCCAACCTGTTGATTCAAATATATTGTGTCTGCATCAATTCTGTACAATCCTTATAGTGAAGCCACTTAACTCACAGTGAAGTTCTCGTTCATTGATCCATTGTTGCTCTCAATACTGGGATATGGAAAAATGACTTAGAAAAACAGCCTACATGATAACTCATTTCTCTCCATTAATAGTTCATGAATCTTCCATAGCCCTCTATAACAATAAAATGCACATAATTTGGAATGGAGATACTTACTTCAAATAAATTCTTATTTCAGATGAGAACTATACTCGCAAAGCAAAAATTCATTTCAGTTCCATTCAGTTGTCTTGAAACATGAGCTTGAGACCTTCTCAATACAGTAACCATGGTTCAATGAAAAATATCCAAAGCTCTTCATAAGACCACTCTAATTGGCAGCGGAGGGGGGGTGTGCCTGGCAGTGTAGAGGCACATATGGTCCTTACTTACGCTGCTGTTGCCTAAGCAAGTTGTTCTGTCACTCTCTTTTCCTATGGTCATAAAGGCTTTTGCAATTAAGGTTAATGGAGAAGTCCACACCATTCTGGCTGCTGCATCACAGTGTTTTTCCTTGGATGTAGTCATTAGTTACCCTTGAATCTTATTTCCAGATGCTTGCTTGTATTGAAAAGAGTTGCAAAAACTTAACAAAACAACAACAAAAAAACCCAGTCCTGCAATCAATGATTCTGTGACCTTGCCATATGACCCTGAGAGGTTAAGACTTCGAATAACACAGATTGAGTTCCTCTGTGAATTTCAGGATGGTTAAAATGAAATCTTTTGGAAAGGTAGGATTAACATGCAAAAGTAAAACCCTAATTATCTAAATCTATTCACATCCTGTTGTGTTTAAGAAATGCCTTTAGACTCTTCTGTCAGAAAAAAAAAAAAATACATACGTACATGTAGAGGGAAAATGAGAAGGAAAAAACTCAGCAAAGCCAAGAAATGTGTCTCATGCAACTGTCAATTTTAAAACATTGCTCCATTTAGGAAGAATAAAAAATGTTAATACTTGTATAATACTATTCATGTCAGACTCTCAACAACATTTCACAATGCCAAATACAAGTTAGCATTCTTTCCTCTGTTTACAAGTGGCAAAACCAATACACAGATTAATTGTTCAACAGTATCAGAAGTCAGTAGTAGAACTGGAGCTAGAATCCAGTGTTCTTAGTGCTAAGATCCAGACCATACAATCTTGCAGATTATGTCCTTATCCTCAGAGTGGGCTCAAGGAAGATAAATGCACACTGAGACCTATAGTTTGAGTATTTTCTGTCCTTCCTCTAACATGCAGCTTGAATAAGAGTCAATGCACCCACAATTTACTAAGGTGCAGTTATGCTCCAGATATTTCTTGGAGAGATGAATGTGATGCATTTAGCTCTATGCATGTTTGATATATTCTTATCATTTTACCAAGAGGATTTGAGCTCGTGTGAAGATATGCATCTGGTTTCTCCCCTTGCAGAGAGACACAGGATTCTAGTGTAGGTCTCCCAGTGTAGACATGAAGTTTTTTCAAGCATATGGGAGAAGGTTCATTTCTTGAAAAACATGTGCTGAATTCCTGCCTAGAAGACATACCTGAGAATGAGAGACCTTGAATGGACATAGATGTACTGCATACTCCATGTGCTTGCATGTCTGTGCCTGTCTAAAATTTCTTTTTGTTTTGCCTATTCAGCTCTTTCAGATGCTTAAACTACAGAGATTATGTTAGTCATTAAGAAGCTCCTGTGAGGTATACAGTATCCTCAGCTCACGGTGAAATTAATGGGAAATGAAGACACCTGTGCCTTCAGACATTCCTGTGTTTTGTAGTGTGGGAAAACTGGGTAAGACCACAGTTCATAGATAAGAATAATTGGCTCCTACTGTTTCTTGGACAAACTTCCAAGTTTTGTTTGTATGTTGATACATTATGGTCTCATTTCTAAGTAAATCACAAATACAGTAGTTCTGTTTCTAAATTGCATGAAAAATTAACCATTCAGACCAAGGCACAAACTTAATGACTGTAATAATTTTTATTGTTGTTAGTTAATTACTCACTTTTAACATATTGCTTTTCATCTTCAGGCTGTTTTGTGAACATCAATCACAATTCCAAGTCAAAATCTCATTGAAAATAGTGGAATTCCTGCTCTGGAGACTTATGTATATATTTGTTTCAGAGCTACAGGCTCTCTCTTTTATTTTTCTTGCTGTCAGCATGCCTGTTTTAAATGCAAAGAATGATCCTAATGAGCTGATCTTTCTGCTTTCTGAAGGGGACTCTGGAAAATGGGGATAGCCATGAAAACACTGAGCTATCCTGCAATGTACACAAAGGACATTTGTTTGATAATGTGAGGTAAGAGCAAAAGAATGAATGACTTCAGGATCAATTTGGCTTTCTAAACAGCACCAAGATTCAGTGACAATCATTTCCTTTTGGACATCTCCAGTTTACATTCTGAATTGCAGCACACCTGCTCTTTTCCAGATCACATCATGTTGATGTTGCAGAGAATCAGTCCCATGTTTGAAACTTGAGATGAGGGGTTGTCCCCCTGCCAAGAATTCACTGCAGCTACTGCACAGAGCTGTGAGCCTCAGCTGCTTCAAATGGCAGGCTGCTATGGAGCTGATTGATTGCCAGGGCTGGGTCCGCAGCTAAATCCATGAACTTGAAAGGCCAAGTAACTGGAATCCCTAAAACAATTCACCTGTAGTTTTAACTCATCCCTGGAACTGGGTTGAATAAGCTGCTACATGATGCGTGTATGTCACTTCTGACTATTTAGTTACCAGCTTCTTGGCTGCCAGTTTCCTTGGATAGAGAGAATTTGGTATGTATGGCCAAGGTAGGGAGAAGGTAAGGACTGGTCAGTGAGCCTGGCCAGTCTGCCAACTCTGTGATGCGGTCCCACATGCTCTTCTCAGGTGCTGGGTGTCTTGACTATGACTCTCAGTAATTTCTGACAGTGATTCCTGCCTGCCTCTGATTCCTGCTCCTGCCCTTTTCAAGCACCAGATTGTTTGTCCTATGCTGCTCCACTTCTTCTCTCACTGTTCATCCTGACCTTACCGGATTATTTGGTTTCTGACTACAGCCTGATTTCTGACTATGACTTAACTTAGCCCTTTGGTATGTGATAACGCTTTATAACTCACATGGTTTACTTGATTCTACTGTTAACATGCCTCCTTTCCCTCGTACTCTGAGCCTGTTGTGGGCTACAACCTACATTCTGGTTATTTTCTCTGATATTAGCAAATTTTCTCCACATCCACTGAGGAGAAGGACCAACTTTTCTTCATTTTCTCACCAAAAGAAAAAATAATAATAATCTAGGCTTTATATTAAGAAGATATATGAATAGATAATTCTTGGAATGAAATACATGTCATAAAGGGTTTCTAGAACAGAGTATACAAAGGTCTAAGTCTAGTCACTCTTGGTCTTCCCCCAACGCAGAGAAATGTACTACCTGTCTTGTAGAGGTCACCTCCATTCCAGCATTTCAGTGATTGTTTTCAATATATCAGATTTAACCCTTTTGTACATGAGGGCACATCTTTCTACATCATTAAGCAGTAATGAAGAAGAGAGACAGTGATGTATGAATGGTATTACAAAATTGCTCTATCATCTAAAACCGAAGCAAATACACTTTTGGACAAATAAACATATCCATAACACTCCCATTTCTTTTCTGCACTGTAGCTTTTTGCTGTTACTTCTCATATATTTATCAGGGCATCAAGTTTTATTATAATTTTCCATGTACCTCTTTTAGAGAGGAAAGATGGTCTAGCAATTGTTAAGGACAAGGAAAGGCGTAGTAAAGATTCTGGATGTATATTGCTCCATATTATTCCTCCATGTGCAGGTCTACACATGCCCTTTCTGCTAAACCTCAAACCTTTCTGGATCTGAGTCAACTATGGTCTGGAAGCCATGTAGCTGCATTTGCATTCAACCTGAACTAACATGCCCTTCTGTTGGTGTCATGCTAACACAACATGCCTTCCAGAACAGAGCTGGTTTGTATTGTTTGGCCACAATAGTGTGTCAATGGACTTGTGTTCTGTGTCTAATCACAGAAATGTGCCCTGAATCACAGTCACTGAATTTTGATACCTCACAGGTTTCGGAATACCTTGAAGCAATTTGAGCCTGACTTCCAGAATGCTGATGATCCAACACCCAAAGAGTGCAAAATGAAACAGAAAAGTCTGGTCTGCAGTGCTCCATCATATCAAATTTCATATATAAGCAGAGCAAACAATACAGATCTTAATGACACAAGGTTAATCAATGTTTATAAAATATGCTGAAATAATCCAATGGACTGTATTGTACCTTCATAATAAAGTGTTATTAAAATCATCATGGTTTCTATATACACATATCTGTTTTTTCCCTTTCTCAGAAACAAAGAACATAGAGTTTGTTTTCATTTGTATCTGCTGTTTTACTTGTCTGAGTTATTTGTAATTCTCAACAGGGTCCATAATAATAATTTTGCTATCTCCTAGCTGATTATGTTAGAAAGGAATTTTTTTCCCCTTAATTGCATATACACACAGTGTATAAACAACTTTGTCTACACTACTCATTTAATTAAAAACACAGTATGCAAAATAGAGATAAACATTTCCCCAAAAGCCAGAAGTCTTTGCTTTCATGGGCAGAATGGGACACAGGCTCTGGGTCTAAAAATCTTCAATTTTTTTTTTTAACAGTATCATTTGGCTTTAACCACAGAAATATTCCTGAAACAAAAGGGAAAGCAAAAGCAGACATCGCACTTCTGTTGCATAACAACCTAGATAAAACTGGAAAGATAGTAAAGGCATCTCCAGCAGGTTCTCTCTGGCCCCCTAGGCTGAGATGGTAGCCATGAACAAGGAGATGCTGATGGCTATACCACCTGATACTAGTGTGATTAGAGGGTACTCAGCATCCTGCAGGATTAGCTGTAATGAAATGTACTTTGGCTTTTGTTTGTCTAAGAGCAGCTGCTAAGAGATACAACCTTCAAGAGTGTACAGCTGACCCCACCTGTTCCATTTCACATCTACATGTACTTTATTGCTTAGGCATGCTGTATCTTTGCTGTAGTTTGTAGTTTATGATTTCTCTGTCCCAGACTCCAAGCAGAATGCTTTGCATCCATTTTTTATTGGCTCTTCAAAGAATGTTTATATGGGGTTTTACTTTTAAAATACACAGTACCAAGAATGTGGTTGTGCATAAAGAAGGAAAACCAATTTTCTTTCACCGCAGTTCATTCTTTCCTCATTTGAGAACAGTATGCTACAATTACACAGAAACACTTTGCTGAATTATCCATAGTGTCCTACTACAAAGTTTCTCTTCACTTATGTTTACTATAGATGTTCACAGGTTTAAAGGCTTGTTTAATATGCAAAGCATTTTGACGTGGGGTAATGAAATAATTCATTCAACTATACGTAATATTTTAAAAGAATCCTAAAATTAAATATTATCACTGCTAAAAGATGTAATGCAGAAGCATAAAATATGTATGAAATTATGTAAATACACTGGAAAACGTCTTCCAGCTAAACTTGTCTACCAGTTTTCTGAAGGCTTGCCAAACTCGGAATAAAAGCCACATTGAGCAGAATGTTTAGACATCTGGATACCTTTCCTGTAAATTCCAGGAAAATATTCTGTATCTAGTTTGAACTACAGCTACCTAAGTCGCTATTTCCACTACAGTCAAAATAGTTATTCTTTGTAATTTCCTGTTTGTCATATTACTTCTCTTCAACCAGCTGATCAAAGATACTTTCAATATTTTTGTAACTGTTTTTCCTGCCTAATTTTCTAGTTAGTGTTTTAACAGGCTCAAGATTGCATGCCAACTTTTTTTACTTTGACCTGTTCAGGCTTTCAATCTTCAGACTTTGGACTTCATTCCACTGCTAGTGCTGTACAATTTATTAAAATGAATTGAACACTGCAAAAAATATTAACAAAGTTCAGCAGTTCACAAAATTTAATGTTGAAAATTATTTCTGCAGTCATGTTCATGTCACAGGAAATTCCTTGAATACTGAATCTATCTCAGGCAATTTTAACCAGTAATAAAGCTAGGAAGCGGGCCTTGTACTGTTCTGCTGCACTTCTGTTTTAAAGGTGGTTTATATGGTTTGGTGAAAAAAATGAAAAAAAAAAAAAGTTTAATTTAGCATAATCACATAACAAATACTTGATCATATTGCAATTTCACTAAAAACCTTCCAGACTGAGCTTAAGTTTTGTTAACCTTCACTTAATTTAAATAAATACAGTAGAAACAGGTATGTTAGATTAGTACTCTTACTACATGGGTCACAGACTTTTCTTAGGTTCTACACTTCTTATAAACCAGAAATCATACCTGCTGAACATCAGTGATATATAATAGCAAGAATATGAACATTAATGTGGTTTTACTCCTTATAAACTGCTCTCCTACATATCAAAATATCAGCAAGAAATTAACTATAAATTCATCATATAAAACGATACACAGTTTAAAGATAATAAAGAAACTGGCTGTGTTAACTTCCAGTGCCACATGCAAAAATTTTCCTGATAGAGCACATTCAGCTTCTCATTTTGGGACTTTTCTTCCCAGCAGATAATGTAAATCTGTCATGAAATGTGAAATCCAGTGAAAATTTCATTCTAGATGGAAACATCTTCTCAAAGAACTAGGGTAGTACTTATTGACAAGTTTGTTACTTTAAATTCACCTTTTACATGCCACTCTGTAAGACAGAAGCCAGTATGGTGCATTTGTATTTAAAAGTAATTTATTAAATATGATTGTTATTGCAAATCATATAGAAATAAACTGTCATATTTTTCCCTTGAACTTGAAACTCTATATCCAAAACTAAATTTGTGAAGGTCTTCACTCTAGCGGGCCTGCATTTCTTACATAAAAACATACTTCAACTCTGCATGCTAGCAGTGTACATGTGAGTTACATAGTGTCGGTCCATTCTAGTGAAGATACACAGTGCATCCTTGGAAGTCCAAACTGAGGAGGAGCGCTGCCCATGTGAGAAGATATTCTGCCAGTTTCTTTGGGTATACCTTTACTGTGAACACAGGGCCTTATTAGAGATTGGTGGATTGTGGAACTGTCCCTGGGGTCATCTCAGCTACCTAATTCCAGTGTGTCCAAGTCATCTGGGAACAGCTTTCTTGCTTGAAGTAGCTCAGTGATGTGGACATACTTTTTCTAGTCGTATTGACTTGCTCTCACCCAGTTTGAGAATGGCAGCAAATGCCTCAGGATGGACATAACCTTCGCTAGACAAACACTATCAAAAATTCACATACAGTATACAGTGCAGGACTACAATGTGATTTTTCACTGAAAGAAGTTACTTTACACTGAAAATATAACACAGCAAAACACATAGAGAATTTTGGACAGCGAGGATCTCCTTGAGGAGATGCACAGCTTCTGATTGTCTTGATTCACTTGCAAACTGTAGGAGCCCATACCTCTTTTATTGCATACATCATATTGGCAAATGTGGTCTACAAGCTTGGAAAAAAGTACAACAGTTAGCAACTATGCACAAATTTTCTTTTTAGTTAGAAATTGTCTACTTATAAATGCTTATCAGATGATAGAAAAAACAAATTAATTGTGGGTAAGGAGAGTTGTCTGACCTGCCAATTAACAAAGAAAATTGGGTCAGATGTACAGCAAATTAATTACTTGAATATGACTAGCTGGCATTTGACAAAATAACATGTTGCATTGATAGGAAGCCCAAACCTGTCAACAAAGCTGAAGGTGCTTAAAAGAAAGAAGAAAAGAAAGAAAACCAATAAGTGTAAAGACAAGCAGTGACAAACAGAGCACTAGGGGAAAATTTGTTTAAGAGTACTACAGTTTTTCTCCTCTGGCTTCCCTTTAACATGAAGAAAGCAGAATGTATTGTGTAATTCTTACAGATCAGCAGTGTCAAAAAACTATATTACGTGTGGAAAAAAATTAATGCAATATTTAATTCAGCTAAAACCACTTGATGTCAAGGTTCTTCTAGTACCATTAACTGAGTCACATTGCATATGTGGCTTTTTTCGTCTTGCTTTCCTGATTGCATATATTGGTTGAAGGGCATGAAGGTCATAGGGTGTACAAGAGGAATGAATTAAAATTTGAAATCTTAATCTGTGTCATTATTTCTTTTAGGCTGGTCGAGGAAAATGCTTATTCTGATGTCATGAAATACAGTGAGTGCTGAAGTGCTTGATGCACGCTCATAGAAATTCTTTAAAACACATCTGTATATGGGTGTTGTCAATAGATTTTATTCTCACAGAAACAGAAGAAAACAGAAGAAGTAAGTGAGATGTGAGGCAAAATGACCTGCTTGGGGTCACAGTAGCAAGCTTAAGTAACGTTTTTTAAAACAAATTCAAACCACCTCAAAACCTGTAAAACTTGAGGTTATCTACTTGAGTCAAAGTAGGGCCAAAATGCTTTGCTCCCATGGTCACTTATTTACTGATTATGGCAGCTGGTGCTTTCCCCCCCGTTTTGTTCGAAGCCTGGAGGTATGTGCCTTCTCCCTTTCCAAATGCTGCCCAGCCTGAAAAGCAGCACAGTTGATCCCCAAGAATTTCCTCCACAAAATTTTGCATTTTTGCTTAAGAGGAAAGACCAGAAGATAAAGGGAGAAAAAGGATTTTAAATCCTGGAGAGGACAAGCTGTACTTCAGAAGGTGCCTCCATGCTGGCCCTGGGGCACCCTGAACGGCAACTCTGGCACCCAGCAAGGTGGCAGCAAGTGCCAGGATGTGTTCCTGGTAGCCATTCTTGGGTGATCTGGCACAACACACAGAACCAGGAGAAAACTATTGCTTGTGATGATGTGTCTGCTTCTGTTAGGAGGAGAGGTGGTGACTGGGTGTTAGTTTTATTGGGGTGTTTTTATTGTTGGTTTTGGGGTTTTTTGGGGTTTTTTTAGTTTTATGGGTGGAGGTGGGTTATCTTTTTTCATTATGTTTCAGAGATTTGTTCCAGAATAGTAGCCTATGGGCTGGGGAGATGAGAATTCAGTCAGATATAGAGTACACAAAAAAGTGTGACAAATTGCAATGACAAGGTTATGTTAGTAGCTTATGATGTAGTGAAATGAAATCCGGAACCAGGGAACACAGGCAGTTGTGTGCTATGTGCTATAGGCTTCCCAGTTCAGAGAGGGGGGGGAGGAGAGTGCAACAGCGGTAGGAGCACTGAGCCAGTAAAATCTCCACTGCCATTGCTGCCAGCCTGTAACATGCTGCTCATCAACAAATTAAGTCATTTTTCTTGCACTCAATATCAAGGAGTAGAGTGATGCAGCTGGTATTTAAACATCATGAAATATGTTATTAGACACGCACAGCTGGAAGTAAAGAAATACAATATTTTGGTCAGAAGCTTTCAAGCCTGCTGGCTGAAACATTTAAAATTTTACTTCTATCTGTATATGTCTTACAGAGGTGGCTTGAACTTAGTACTTTGCCCTGGACCATCAAAGAACTTTGGGGAAAACACTTTTAAAAAATATTGTCTTCATCACCAGTCCATTTTGGTTTTCTGCATAATAATCATGAAAGTAGTTAGCATAATCCTTGCAAAAGGTTGGCCAAATTCTTAATTTTCTCTTAGCTAGTAACCAAAACTATCCTGGTCTTAACCACCATTGTGTCTGAATATCCTACATGATGAATACCTCCATAGATTTTATCCTTGCAACCAGTAAGGTGGAGAGGCACTGATCCCATTTTTCAGATGGGGAACCAAGTTATGCAGTTGGCCAAGAGGCTTGCCCGAAAGTTCACTCACTCTGTGACTGACCTATGAATGGGATCAATGTTTCTCCCAGCGCTCTCTCACCCCAAATAATCCTCCTAAATCTCCAGAATCTAAGAGAAAAGTAGTTGTGAAGGCCAGTCTGAATCACTAGCACATTCTGCCCAGAAAATGTACAGGTATGATGCAGGCTTCTAACACTAACTGATATTTATATTTTCTTTGGCCCGAGAACCCTTTCGCTTCTGTGCACTGTACCAACACAAAGGCAAGATCTCTACTTTAATGTATACTACTTTGCAATTTGTTGTTATCCAGTCTATCCACTTTCCAAATCTTCCAAACTCCTCAAAAAAAAAAAAATCCTAACTTTTTCATGAGCCAATCCCCCAAAGACTGATAGATTTATTGAATTCTAATCTCTTTACTTTGAAAAAAAGAAGTTCTTTCTACTATTGTCTAAAGATATATCTCAAGCTTAACTTCCTGAGCTTTCTCTCTTCATATTTGCTATACTAATGACTAAATGATCACACTTAAGCACCATTTCCAGTACTTAACATCACCTCACATACATGTACTCTTCAGGAGTCAGTATTCGACTTTTGAAAAACTGCCATATATGTATGTCCCTGAAGAAAAGTAAAAACAAGCTAGTAATGCCTATTACTCTTTCCAAACCTCTTCAGTCTAGTTTCTGAAATTCCTTCCGCTTCAGGTAGTAGAGTACCCCTTAAAATGTTACATGAATACTCAGTTTATTCTATTTTCCCCTCAGATTTTTAAGTTCTGGCGTGTTACAGAATTTTGTTACATATATATGGCAATATGGAAGTCCTTAGGGGAAATTTTGGCATCTGAATGAAATGCAGCTTTGCTGTTTGAATTGTTTGGCAAAAAGAATGTAGAACATATTTGCTTGGCAATCAGGAGGGTGTTGAGTTTCTGGCTTAAAGGAGCAGATGCACAAAAAACTTATCAAAAAGAATATGGGGACATGACATGATTAGCTAAATAACTACAGTTGTGGGGAGAAAATGCCAGGTGATGGTGCACTTTAATCTGGGAGATAAAAGTTCTAACCAAACGGGAATCAATAATTGGAAACTGAAGCCAGCTACGTCCAAATAGAAATCAGGCACAGATTTTAAACAGTAAGAATAATTAATTAATGAAACAAACTACTGAGGAAAGCAGTAGGTTCTCCATCTGCTATTTTTACTAGTCAAGAACAACTGCCTTTTTTTATTTTTTGACAAGATTTACTCAAACACAAATTAGCATACTTCCTACAAGGGCAACTGGGTGGAAATCTGAGGGTAGATAAGCTAAAGATTCCTTCCTGCAGGTTGAAAAATTGTCAGTGAAAAGGTGATGTACCTTAGCTAACTGAAACAGTAATATTAACACAGGAAATTAAAGAGCAATCTGGGGTTTTCAGTACAATAATATGCCTGTTTTGTGTAGCTAATGTGAAAAGTTCCCTTATCAGTAGTCATGTACTAAAAACTAAGATTGGGAGGATTACCCAAGTCCATCATACACTTGTTGGACAAAGCCAATATTTAATCCTGAAATTAATCCTAACACAAAGAAAGTGAAAATGCAGATAGATCGTTAACAGGAATAATTATGGATAGTTAAAGAATCAGCATGTAAATTCTGTTTCATAATTTCGGGTTTTAAACTGCTGAGCACTCATTTAGAGAAAAAAAAAAAACATTCCTCTATCCATATATGAGTCCTCTGTCCATATGGAAAAGTACTGTGCCGTTTTAACTGTGTCAAAATTGTCTAAGTAGTTAAAAATCTATTGTTAAAACCACTTCTAAAATTAGCTCAGGTTCTAGAGTTACATAAAGGCAAAACAAATGAGTAAATGAAAGTTTGACCATTCCCTAGCATGAGATAGAAGCCTAAACTAAGCTATAATATGCTTCCTCTAAGAAAGATAAGGATGCAGAATGCCAGCTGATTTACTCTTTTACTGTAGAACCAATCTAACCAAGTCTGGAGGAAGAGAAAGGGTGTCAGAAACTAGAACATAATGGTTCTGATCTTCCTCATATTTGTGTTGAGAGGAGAATACAGGTTTCTAAACCAGTTGTATGCTGTAAAAATCCAAATGTACATCCACAAAAGCATTGTTCGGACTATACAATGAAAGCCTTTATAAAAGCTAGAGTCTGCACAACACAATATTGTAAATGATTAATTATTTTAGCAAATTTTAAATAGTAATTAATTGCTAATGAAGTGAAAGTTTATATGAAAATAAAACTATTGTTGTTTTTACCACTTAGGTGAGTATAAATGCGCTTCTGTAAATGAGGTTATAACCACACATTGCTAGCATATTCTTGATATAAATTTGAAAAGAGACTTTTATACCAGCTGCATTGTACATAGTTTAAAGAGGCCTTCGTACTGCCCAATTTACAAGTCAAATTTGGATATTTTGTTCGATGTAATTCCTTCTTGGAGGAAAAATGAGTACAGTTAAGGACATTCTTAATCTTCTTTTAATTTAAATTATGTCAATTATTAAACCAGAAAAGTCAGGGTTAGTTTGCCTTTGACTTTAATACATTCTTTTGATGCTCCTGATGATTAGGAACTGTGAACGTCAACTACACTGAGAAAGACTTGGAGGAGCAGTCTGTCTTACAAAGTGCAATGTGAAAGCAGTTAATTGTCTGGGAAACTAGGAGCGTGGTATGATAGAACTGGGCATATCTCAGAGCTGATGATGAGTACATGGTAAACCTGGGGTTAACCTGATGGAGGTGCCATATTTGACGTACAATCAGATTAGGAGAGAGAAGTTAAAAGAGAAGATACTATATAAAGCTGGTTTAGTTGAACATATACTGACATCAGGAGCTTAATTAATTTTGCATGGGAAAGTTGTGGTACTATTTACTTCACCTTCTTTCCTGTGAACCCTCTATCTGCATCTTGAATGTATCAGTTGAATAAGCTAGATCTTTTGCATGAAGGTTGGACACTGTCTAACCTAAAACACACATAGTTTATTTGAGTTTTGTAAAAAAAAAAAGATTTCTTCTCTGGAACACCAGATTTAAGCAAAACTTCCCCTTTTTTAAGTTTTATAACAGTCTTGGGGAGTATTGACTCAAGAAAATTACCTTGGGATAATGTGCGAAGGATTTCCCCACCACCATGTCCCTCCAAAAATACCAAGAAATCACTATTAAAGACTCAGAATCCAGGGCTTTACAGTATTATATGTGAACTTTTAGACCACATCCTCTTTCTCCCAAAAAATGTTTTTACTACCGATCTGGATCCAAACCATAGCACCTATTTTCCCCTCTTAATTCTGTACTCTCACTATGCTGTCATTTTCATTGTCACTATAAAAGAGCCTGAGCTATAAACAGGCTCACTTTTCTCCACTTGTGGAATCCCAGCCACTTTCTGCTCTATGTGAACTAACAGATTTGTCCACAACAAGAAATTTGTGGTTTCCAGGTATTAATCAATGGCTAATACAGTCCAATCTGCTTCAGCTTTCCTCACAGCTAAACAGAAAAACTAGTTAACTGTAAAGCAAATTTCACTGCTCTCACAGTTTAGGTTTCCTTACGTGCAATGCAGGGAATAAGGCAATTTATTATGAATATGATTTACCTTCTAATGTAGGTGGCCTATATATTCCAGTAAATGTTTACCATTACTCTGCTCCAATTAACAGTAAAACTCTGAATAGAAACAGCTCACTGTATACTTTTTGCATAAATGACACTAAAGGACTCTTTTTTCACTGGCCTACACAGTACTATAAGTACTCAATAATGAAAACATGACATGGATTCTATAAATGTGCTCCTAAGATATAAAAGAATATATATTGCCTGAGAAGCTTGGACATACAGAGGAAGTATTTTTCTAGAATGTGATCAAATCTTTAAAATTGGTCCATGGAGAGAGAGGGAGCTAACGTTGCTTACAGTTCCTCCCATGAAATTCCCTAAAATGCAATAATAGCAAAGCTGTGCGACTCTTTTGTCCCACTCCCAGGCCTCTCTGTTTCTTCACCCTGTCTGTAAGTCTCCCTGTTTCAGACCGGAGGAGGGAAGAAGGTATGAGACAGGGGCTTTATGGCAGGAGACTTTTCCCCCCAGGCTTGGGGAAAAAGGCGAGACTAGGGCAGCAGGCTGCACCTGGGAAGAACTCAGATTCAGAAAGCTCCCAGTGGCAACGCGATGCCGCAGCCTGGTTCTGCGGTGCTCACAGAGCTCCGTGCACCAGATGCAGCCAGCTGGTGAGCCCATCAGCTGCGCCTGGCGCCAGGCCACGGTGCGGCCCTGGGAATGCCTCAGTTGTCAAATGTCTGCAGCATGAAACCTGACAGATCTTCTCCTCCTGTGAGACGAAGCTGGTTTATACTTCAAAGATCCATCTTGCACCCGCTACTATCTGTATTTATTTGTTCATTCATTTATGCATTTTCTGTCCCGGACTTCAGTGGAATCAAAGTCAGGACATTAATTTCTCATCTGGAGAATTCCAATGGGAATCCTTAAGTGTACCTCCTTTTCCACTGTCCAAGTAAAATGTTACTTCTGGAGAAACTAGGAATAAGTACATCATCAGACAGAGCTGCACATGGTAGAAATCCAGAAGAGTGGCAGGCTGTCTGCAGCCCCCTTCCCTCCCTCTTTACTGGCTAAGGCTGCCAAACTCAATAGCCAGTAAAAACAAGGCATTAAAATACTATCACTGACTTAGAAGTACTATCAAACCCATACAGTCCAGTCTTTGCACAAGCTCATTTTCCACAGACAGGAAAATCAAAGAATCCAATAATAATGGAAAAATCATCTGGGAAAAGGGGAAAAAAGGGAGTCACAAAAGAAAATAAGTTGCTCTGCTAGGAAGAAGAGAGAAGTTGGAGTCAGTTGTAAGTACTCGCAGTCCCTTGGTAGAAAAAAAGTGGATCAGACTGATTCCTCCCCCTGAGCAGTCAGTTTGGCACTCTGAGACACGAATGTCCATCATCTCAGGAAGAAACATGACACAACTTCCTCAACCAGAATTTTTACAAGGTGAAATAGCTAAAATTCCCCCTGTGTCCTCTGCTGTCCTTGCCATTCTCAGGGTATCATCAAAGAAAGCAGCTGCTTGGGCTGTAAAACTGTTCACAGTCCAGATCTTTTTTTTTTTTTTTTTTTTTTTTTTTTTAAATTATATGAATGGATAAATTGAGGCAGGGAATCAGTAAGACTGTAGTTTGCTTTTTAACTGTAAGCTACCTCATCAAAGGTTGGACTGCAACAGAGCTTTCTCTTATGTTAGGGACTCAGCGTCACATGCCTATGCATCATCCTTTTTAGGGGAGAGAAAAAACTTGTTAGGTTTCATGTATCTTGCACCTGATGAGAGGGCAGAGCTGTTGTAGAAATGACAGCAGCTCTGTTGCCCACCTGAGAGTTCATCTACAACATTGCCTCAAAGACATTGTTAACTCTGGCTGAAAACACAGCCTGTAGATATATTTTCCCATATTATTTGGGGTCATATTAAACTTCCAGGTGTCCAGCTTGAAATTGCTGAAGCCTGTGATGTTCCGATTTCTTCACCAGAAGTACCAGCTGAAGTTCTGAACTCCACTGCTGCCTTGATGCCCGGAGAAGCAATTGATAAAATACTGAAGACAGCCATAGATGTCCTGCAAGAGGCAGTGCAGATCTAATTCTGACATCTCTGTGAAGATTTCAATCTTGATTTCCTAACAGAATTAAGAAAGAAGCTTGGATCAGCTCCAGGGAGACCTTATAACAGCCTTACAGTACCTAAAGGGGGTTTATTAGAAAAATGGGGACAGACTTTTTAGTAGGGCCTGTTGCAATAGGACAAGGGGTAATGGTTTTAAAATAAAAGACAGTATATTTAGATTACATATTAGGAAGAAATTCCTTACTGTGAGGGTGGTGAGACACTGGAACAGGTTGCCCAGAGAAGCTGTGGATGCCCCATTCCTGCAAGTGCTCAAGGCCAGGCTGGATGGGGCTTTGAGCAACCTGGTCTAGTGGAAGGTGTCCCTGCCCATGGCAGGAGGGTTGGAACTAGATGATCTTTAAGGTCCTTTCCAACCCAAATCATTCTATGTTTCTATTATCTTCTGTGGTTCTATCCCCAAAATTCAAAATGCTCTTACTGCATTCAGAACCTTATAAAGCTCTGATAAGAATGAAAAGGTAATAGTGAACATTTATATCCATATCAAGCCATTCACTCCAAAAGAACCATTTTTCTAGAGAGAGCAAGACAGGAATTAGTTAAATGAAATGAAATACAGTCACTTTGCAATGGAGCACAGCAAATGTGTAACTCTACACAATAGTTGAGGATGGGCAGTAAGGAAGGATATTATGCCCAGCTGAAAAAGTGTTCTCTGATTCATGAATATAGTTTAGTTTTGTTCCATTTATGCGGCCTTCGTTTCCCTATGCAAGCAGCTGGTGCATGACAGTGAAATTCTGCCTTCACTTTTAATCAGAAAGGCACTTTAGTTTCAATCAGAAATGCACTTTATTTTTTCAACAAAAAATGAGAAAGCATTGACATTTTCAAAGCACATAGTTTATATCACAAAAAGGTTGCTTAATCATGTACTTTATTGTTAGAGCACTTTCATCTTTTAAATGTTTCTGAGAAGAACCTGCTTTCATTTCAGGTTAGGGTGCAAGAGCACATAAATCTGAGCCACACTGCTGCTCAGGGTGAGGTCTGGTACAGGAAGCACCTGCTTTTAACAGAAGTTCGAGCCGGAGATAAGAAGGTAAAGATCATCCTGGGTTTTAGCAGCTTTTATCCAATCGGAGTCCAGGCTTTTCTTAGCCCACGTTAATAATTATTAAAGCAGGACAACCTCAGATAATTTTGCTTCCTTGCACTAAATCTTCCTTGGATCTTGTGATACAGCAGCTCCTGTATCTGGGTCGTTATTCATTGTTATACAGTATAATGCCACTGAAGGATTAAGATGATATTAGCAAATGCATTATGAAGCCACAAATAATCAAGCTTAATGTAGAGTGAGATTTGGAAGTAGCAAGTATTCAGACTAAGATGTTAGCAGTGTGTTATGGAAATTGTTTAATCTCTGGTTATAAGTAGCTAATATATGCTGAATTTTAACATCAGTGTGCAACTTCGATTAGCATCTCCTAAATACATAATCCCCATAGCAATCCCACTAAAAAATGGGAGCTTAATTGTCGCCTTACAGTCTAGTGTATTTCACCTTCACATAATGCTACCATGATGGCTTTTCAAAACAGCAAGAAGGAGAAGAAGAAAGAAGAGAGAAGAAAATCAACCAGGAGAATTTGTCGGCAAGACACTTTAACATCCGTTTCAAAAGTCATAGATTACAATTTAAAATGGAAGTCCCCTTTTGAACAAAGAAGGAAAGGTTATGAGAAAATACAGTTTGAAATTATTGATGTATAAAGCCATATGTGATTGCATCTGTCCTATAGCTCCCCCACATGCACCAAATGGATATTGCTGAAACCTCATGGAAACAAAGAGCAAGAGGAGATTTGACTACAGTGACTCTCATTACTTCTTAGAATGCAGGTTGATGTGTCTCACATGGAATATCTGCTTTTCTCATTCAGCCTGCTTTATGGATAGCGTGTCAGACGGGCTGTATGTGTTCTGCTCAGATAACCTTGGAAACATGTAACAGTCATGCAAATTATAATTCTAGAAAAAGAAATAAAGTAAATTGACCATTGATTGTTCTTTTCCTTTATCCTACTTTCTCGTATAAGCATCCAAATGTAATGATTGTGAACTCAAAGAATTTCTGTTTCAATGCACTTTATCTTTGCAGGTAATGAAGTTAGTGGGTTCAGCTTTAGTTCTTTAGGCTTTCTGTCTTGGGTGGTGGTTGGTTTTGTTTTGTTTTTTTCTCCCAGGAAGGACTATTTAAAAATAGTGCAGCGATTACCTCTTTTCTAGCATTGAAGTTTCTATCTCTGCAGATATTTACTCCGTGTAACACCAGAGCAGGAAGCAAATGACCAGAAACACTGATGCAATGAAACAAAAGCATTAACTTGGCTAGAACAGTAGTGAAGCACGTGAGACATTGCAATTTATTATTACAAACAGTCTCATATCCTGATCAGATATTGTTAATCAAGCAGATTCACTTTTCTAGTTTACATATTGGTCTTGGGGGGAAAAAAGTGCAATATAACTTCCCACCCCCACCTCTATTTCAAGGCCTTGTTGGCATCAAACAAATCAGCCCTTTTATTAAATTACCTTCTCTGAGATTCTCAGAGAAATATTCTTTGCTGCCTTCATTCAGTTTTTCAGAGCCAGGGTGCTGATGACACTCAGAAAGCTCTTGGTATCTTAACAGATTATTTCTTCTTCCTCAATTCTGTATGTCAGAATTGATTCCAAAACATATTTATCTACATTTTGTTAATTGTAAGTTAAAATTGTATTCTAAAGGGTATACATTTAGACTATAGTAATTTTGAAGGCGAGCAGTTATTTCATTGGGTTGTCACTCCTTCCAGAAATCAAACCCTCCCTGTCATATATAAATAGATTGCTTGATATACATGCAATATCCTGTCGGTGTCATGCACTCTTTTCTTTAATCTGACTGACATAGCACATAATAAAATGCTCACTTCAATATATTTCTGTTGCATTTTGCCTAATTCTGGGCTTAGTTTAATATTAGTCATGAATATTTCCTACAACTGGATATGAATTTGAATATATAAAAGGCACATTTTATGTTCATGCTGCAGCACTTGTTTCTTCCATATATTTTATTGCTTTCCCTGCTTGTGATGAATTAAGTCATCTGAAGAAAAGAAAGGGAAGCAACAGGGACTAGAGCCGTTATCTTTATCCACAAGCCAGGTGTAGCATGTGAGAGGGAGAATTGCATTCTTTACACTTTATTTTCCATAAGTAACACATAAGCTCACAGCAGTGAGCTGGAGAGAGCCATCCTCTCCAGTAGCCATTGCAAGAGGAAATACAGAATTCCAACATATTAAATCTCAGCCTTCTTTTCATACAAATGTACTAGATCAGAATACAACAACAATTTCATTCCATATAATTTATATGGATTGTTTTCCAGGGAAGGCAGAGATTGAGTTGACATTTTCTTCCTCTTCTGTCCTGCTGCATATTTAAAGCAATATCTTCTTTGGGTAAAAAGCCATTACCTATCTGTGCCCTGGATGCTTAGGTGTTTGTCTGGGTATTTTATAAGTGGAAACTACTGTAAAGAATAGAAAGATATTGTGATTTTTTTCAACATTCCTGTCAGGGAACATGCCTGTCAGGGAACATTCCTAAACATTCTGGGAATTATTTCACCAAGACAGGATGTGTATACAGAAGTCCACTTCTCATACACACACAATCAAAAAGAGTCTCTTTAAGAATCTGTAAAGCACTGATGAACTATCTGCATTTTCCTCTGTCTACTCTGTCGTCGTGTCACATTTAGTGCCAGAAGCAGACCAAGTGTGAACCATTCTTTTAAAATGTATTTGAGCTCTATTTCATAAGAACATACAGATCCTGATCAAGAAGGGGAATCTAATTCTTCCCTGCCAGTTTTTAAGATACCTTGCGCAGTCAAATCTTCTTGACTGTCTTTCAAACAAATGGCCTAGTGCTTAGTGACATTAACTATTCTCCCCAAATGTATGTCTGCTCTCAGTTTAGTCATTTTATTGAACTGATCTTGAGGGTTATTTTGGCCCTGGTTTCTGGTTGTTTGCTGGAGGATTCAGTTGTGGATGACTAGAGAGAAAATCTTCTTAATTCTTCCATGTTATATAAAAACTACCTTACACGGTAATTACTTTTATTGTAATTGGACAGATAGATGATGGGGATTCTGAAGATGGCCATCTATTTTTTTCAGTTTCTGAAGATAAGAATGCATTCAACAGTGTATCTTTAATGATATTATTGACCCATACTTTTATTTCTGTTATTGGTCTAGATACTTATGAATCTACTTTTACAGCTGAGAAGAAAGAATTAGGCAGTATGTTCAGAGATACATTTTTATTAATTTGTGATGTTTTCATCTTTTCTATGGCTATTTGGTCATCTGAAGCATATACAAGCTGAGCTAGTTTTAGCTTCTTCCTTTCTAGAGACCAGGAAATTAATGTTATGAAAGAGAACAGAGGCAATGGCTGTAATTTCTGTGCTTCAGTAAGGCAAAAATGTTTAAGGTACTATGGCATTTCTGGCTTGCTATAATGTCTACTAAAACCTGTGCATAACTTGTTGCTCTTAGAAAGCCTATTTCACTGTTTGGCAATAGATAGTTCTTTTTTCATAACACCTGAAAATGAAAGAGAGTTTCAGACTCTCTTTCCAAACTGCCTGCATTCCCCTGTTTTATTTTTCATGCAGTATAGTTTGTTCTGTCTACATACTGGGTGACCTTGCCTCCCTATGGATAGAAATGATGGAAAAAATGAACCACTGTCTAAAACAGATTAGATGCCAAACCTAGTTAGATCTCGCCTAATCCTGTAAAAGTATGTCAGTTAGGGACTTACTTGACCTAAGGAAAAAAAGATCTGAAAACACTATCCTAGCTGATTACTTATTCAGCTTGATTATACTGCAGCCACGGCTTTATTACAGCAGACAAAGTATGGTCATGCAAATTTAGCCTACTTTCCGTCACCTTATGTAAGGCATCCACACAGCATGTTAAAATGTATTTTTATTCAACAATGCAACCAACCTAGAGCAGCTTAATTGCCAAAACAACGCAGTGAAATCCAAACAGAAATTACTTCCTAGTTAGACAAGGCTTTTGTAAGTGTCCTACATTGTTCTTGCTGAGTGATTCTGACATACTTGAGAAGTTTATGGCACTAATGACACTATTACAATTGTTCTGCAAATCCCGAGTTACTTTTTGCTATTGTCTTAATACTGACGGCTTTTTATATATAATTATTGTCAACATGTATCTGTCAAGATAATTAAATAATTTTTAGATCATTCTTTCTTTCTTTTAGAAAAAGACAAATGATCAAATGTGTGTGTGCACAGAAAAAAAAAAAAAGGAAGAAACTATGAAGGAAGGTTTCTCTCTCTAGCAGTAGAACATATTGGATGTTACACACTGGATTCAGTGTTATTTTGGTGAATGCTATAACAGTCAAATTAGCTAACCCAAAGGGAACGAAAAAGGTGTTTAGAACTAGTGACAGTACTTCAAAAAATGAGACTGGGTCAAGCACTATATGAGCACTAAAGCGAGTATGGAGTATAATAAAGCAACTTGTTTTTTTGAATAGCTGGGCACAGTATAGGTAAGCCTATTGTTCCCCAAAGGCTGCTTGCAGTTACTGTTAACGCACTTCTGTGCTTTTACCAGAGCCTTCAGTAGCTGTGACAGTGCTTGCAAATGTGATGCTCATGACAAGTCTGTCTGCTTCTAAAGCATGTGAAGAAAGCTGAACACTTTTAATAATACTAATGGAGAGATTATCTTTAGCTTCTGATTTTTTTCCTTTTGAAAATAAAAGTGGGAGGTTTGTTTTAACACTCTGCCCTTTTCAGAAAGGTTGTAAGAAGCAATTGAGCCCCCTCTGCAAAAAGCTTCCCTTTTCAAGTTTTCCACTTAATTAAAATACCACATTTTAGCTTGCTAGAAGTGAATTCTTCACCACTACCTTTTAGAAAAATAAAAAAAATAAATAATAGCAGCAATCCTCTGTCACTATAAGTGTTTCTGTTAGTTTGTATGCACAAAGGGATAATTATATACTTTTAAAGTCCCCATTAGAGGAGCCAAAAACTGTTCTACAGCTTCTTTATTAAAGATATCTGAATACTGCAGATAGCATTAAAGGCTACAAGAGTAACCAATTAGACTGCATTAATATGCAAATTTCTGCAGAAAAGAATTTGTAAAATGTTTTGAGATTATTTGGGAGTGTGAAAGAAAGACTGGACTCATGGGCTAAAATGATGTTATTATGCACATATGGATGCACATATGTATGTTGCCCTTTAAAGCACTAACGCTACTCGTTTTTGCTGTTAAACAAAAAAAAAAAAAAAAAGAAATGTAAACAAATTCTTCTGATTCTTTTTTTTTAAGGATAAGAAGTTATCTAGAACAAAAATGAAGTAGTTAATATTCCAAAATAGGAAAGAAAATAGCAAGGATTTCATAGAGATTTAGTAGATGTGTTATGGATCACATTTTCCAGACATCTTCTAATGCTTTGGTAGACCACTATCCTGTAAAATGCATAACAGAGCATGATTACCCCCTCCCTCTCATATAATACAGGTCAACTTGCACTTTTTCTTTCCCTTATTTTGCATTTTTCTACAGTATTTTAACCTTTATGCATGTTCTGTTTAACTAATTATTCAAAATTCACAGTGAATTTTATCCAGTCCATCAGATGTAAAACCAAAATTTCCATTTTACCTATGGAATTAAATTATGTTGGAAAACAAAAGGTAAGGCTATTGAACACTTTTATAGATTTCCATTAAGTATTTAACATCAGTAGTGTGTGTGTGCTTGTGTGTTTCTGTATTTTGTCTGTGTGTTCATGCTGCTTCTGTGCTCTGCCATCGAGTTCAGTATGTTCATCTTTAAAACTGAGCCCCACTGGGCTCTGTGCTACACTCTGCAACATACAATCCAACACAACTTATCACACTGTGACAGCTAATATTTAAAAAACACATGCGTATTTTGAGGTTTGATAACTGCTATCAATCTCGATAATGGGTATAGAATCCAAAACTCTGACAGATACCTAGTGGAAGGAACATCCACTACGAACAGCTAATGTTGAAGAAAATGAACAAGAAAGGCAGATAGTCTGTGTATCTAATTACAGATAAAACAAATAAATAAAACAGAAAAAGCAATTAAAAATATTTACTGAGGTTTGCAAATTCAGAAAGTATGTAAGCCTACCAAGGCCACCTAGCTGGTTTTAATTGGACATTTTGTTATTGAAGGTTTGGGGTCTTACCTTATGGATTATTTTTTTTATGGTTGTATTTTCAGGCCTCCCAGTACAATTCAACATAGCACCTTAGTTTCAAAGAAGCTGCCAACAAGGAATAGAGTAAAATGTGTAATTGCGGGGCTTTGATGCTTCGAAAAGGCACTCTTAAGAGAGAGTTAATCAAGTTAGAGTGACCTCCAAAAGCAAAATTGCAGCACAAAGCATAATGGGTAATGCTATGTAAATTGCCATGTATGCAATCGGTATGTTATTATAGCAAGACCAAAAGGTGCTAGCTAATGACCTCTACATTTGATCTCTGGTTTTCCTAGGGGCTGACAATGTCTCTGCCTGAGACAATAGCCACAGCCCACTGATGAGCATGGAGAAGGGTAGGACACCTGTCTATAGCTGCTCTGGCAGCCTCAGTGGACCAGATCTAGGTGCTGCTAACTGGCAACTGGAAGCACTGCTAAGAAGTCATCCCTTAAATCAGCATTGCCTTAACGAAAATGGCATCATAATCATAATTCATTATTATTGCTACAATTTGGTTACAATTATTCAACAATCTATATTCTTTTCCTAGCAACATTTATTTTTCAGAATTAATATGTACTTACCTAGATGCTTGGAAAAAAAAATTCTTTAATTCTTCTGCCTTGATTTTAATTGCAGAAATTTTGGGTTTAACCCCTAATTAATCCAAATAACTTGATGTTATTTTACATTGAAACAACTATGTCAGAACTTTTATTTCTTCTGCACATTACGTATTGTTTAAAAAAGTAAAAGGCAAACATATTACTTATTTTTTTCTGAATTCTTTGTAAAATCCTTTAGATAGAATTTTCTGGATGAAATAAAATAAAAAGTTTTAAGTTATTTCCTATAGGATTCTGTCAGTTATATTAATAGAAGGACTTAGTCTGAGATATATTTTTAACTATGTACACATACTAATATATGTATGTAAAATTTATAAAATTGGCATAGTTGATTATCAGAAAACAATATCTTTAGACAAATGCAAGTTTATAATGTTGATGTTCTTTCAGTATTGTGCTTACTTAATCATAAAACTTGGTAAGGAAGTTCCATTTTACTTACTATAACTGCTTTAGAGACAAAGCAAAAATAATTGCTGCATAGGCACATTTTTTTTTAGGTTTTGGTTGTTTTTTTTTTTAGTTTTCAAATAGATAATAGAGGCTAGGAATTTAAAAGTATCATTAATTTATTACACCAAGTTACTAAAGAAACTTGCTGTCATAATTATGCATTTTGTACTTAGGTTACAATAACAATTTTTTTATGCAGTCTGGCATGGGTTTTCCCTTTGAGGGCTGCAATGTGAGGGCCCTATTCTGCTCCCATTTAAAGACATTGCCTCAAAATAGAGCGTGATTTGATCTTGTAAGGTGTAATATTATAGATGAAGGATTTCATTTTTAGGCTCTGTATATACTTATATTATGTATGCAAGCCTAGATTTATTTTATATCTCACTGTTGGCTTAGCTCATGACAAAATGAATTAAACAATGACTAGGTTACAGATATTTCCCTTGGGATGGGGGTATTTGATTTTTTTCTCTATTTTCTACAAAATATTGAAATCAACATCTCCTGAAACTTATGATAGATGCTTCACTATTGCTTCACTATTTTCATTTTTCAAGAAATGCAGTTATGTAGCAAAGTAGTGCTGAAGATGGAAACCTTTTAATTAAACATGTTTACACATTAACATTTTACCTAAGTAATTTTTAGCATATTTTCAGTAATATAACCCATGTGTATTTGTGTAGCCCTGGTAATCCTCCTTCACACAATAAGAGAGAGACTAACAAAGGAATAGCA